>NC_081410.1:218070414-218370414 GCF_030272615.1 Cryptomeria japonica | reverse complement strand
AGGGGCAAAATGTAGAGACTTAAATTAATTATTTTAATTTATTTATTTAAATTCTCTGCATAATTAATTTATTAATTGTGCCAATTCCTATTCCTTCTCAATATTAATTAAATATAATTAATGGTGTCACTTTAGTTTGTTGATTGATTTATTTAATAAATCAATCTACCTTTATTCTTCTAAAATCCCCAAAATTAATTCTCTCCAAATTCCTCCTTTTAATTAATTAATTAATCTAGGTGATTCCTACAAACCACCTTTTTCCTCATCCATCATTAACCTAATGAATTCTTCTAGAAGCCCCCTAACCTCACTTATCTTAATTCTTCTATTTTTTAATTCCCACTCATCCTCTCTCCTAGTCAAATCCTCCTACAAATCCTATTTGCCCTAATCCCACCTAATCATTCTTCTAATCCCTCTCCTAATGATTAGCCACATAGTCAACTCCTTGTCCCTTTCATCCAACCACCTTCCTTAAATTCCCTTTTCCTAGGTGAATGTGAGCATGTTCCTCTAGACATCCCCTCCTCCAACAAAATTTTAATTCCTCCTTATTCCTCCAATCCCTATTGGTGAGATGAGATATTAGCTCCTTTTATTCTTAGAACTCATAAGTTTTTGTCATGTTTTGATTTATATGATTGGATGGTAACGATGTTTTAAAATTTTGACTATATGCATTTAAGATGTTAATTGAGCCCATTAAATCATGTTTTGTCTTTGCCAGTTATTCCTGCAGCCATCTGATTCATTCCTATTTCCATATGGATTATCATAGGCAATATCATGTGTAAAATTAATAGATGTTATGATTAATTAAAATAGGTATGTGTATGCTTGTATGTTCTCTCTTTTGAATTGCAGGAATAAATGAGATATTCAAGGAGGTGACTAAAGTTCAAATCAGCAAAGAGGATAATGAGTGTAAGGAACGACAGAGGAGAAGTAGGCGTGCAAGATTCATTTATGTCTGACTCTAGTGGGACATCAATCTTGTAATACTGCCACACTATGTTTTCCCTATGGTTTGGTTTAGATCCACGTTTTTAGTGTCTTAACTTCTACTATTCTCCTTCATGAATGTTATCCGCCTCTTCTCATCGGTGTGATCTTAATTTTAGGAAGTTATTATTTTCCTTTAAATAAGTGTCTGTCTCTTTTCAAAGGTTAGAAAGAAAAGAGAAGAAAAAGAGAAGAAGATTTCAAAATAAAGTTGCAGAGTGTTTTGAGTTTCTTTTTTATTTTGAATAATGTATCAACTTTTGAGAAACAATGAATAAAGATATGTTATTCTAAGCACATAGAGTTATTTTGGAAGCCTAGAAGCACTCATCTAAGGGGGCCCACTTTGGTGAGTGTTCCTGTGCCTTTTTAAAAATTAGTTTGATTCTTTCGATGTAGTAGATGTCCTTGCATTAACTGTTCCTGCAGCCATTGGAAATAGATCCATTGATTGTTCCTATAGCCAAAGCAAACAGAGTAATTCTTGTTTGACAAATTTCAACTTAGTTAGTATTTCTTGAGTGAAATTTATGTTAATACAGAGTTTTTCCTATAGCCATTCAATTATTTTGATTCTTACTTTTCCCGCATAGATGTTATTTGTTGCAGTAATACAGGGTAGCTATCACAGGAACTTAGTGCATATATAGTGCAGACCCATTTCAAGTATTACATCCCTAGGTTGACAATCAAATGAACACCAGCTATGGAGATAGTAACTTCACAGAGTGAATGCCCAAACTTTGGGTTGAGACTTTGACTATAGTTATTATTCTTATTGTTGGATGGAACATTTTTAGCACTGTTGTCGGGGATAGTGTTAAACTAAGAACTTGTTATGGTTATTATCTCTTTAGTTTTCAATTTAGTTGTTTTTGATAGATCTGATTGTTAAGTAATTTCTATGAACCTGCATGCATAGGCGAAGAAGAGATTCTCAAGTTTGATTCCTCCCCATTCATCCTAATCATGTAGAAATTGAACCCCCAAATGTAAATCCTCCACTTGCTAGGCATTTGGGTTGCTTGCGTCCAACCTTCTGCCAATTCCAGTCGTCAATGTTTAGGGGAGGAGTCTTCCTCAACTTTCAAAGGTAAGTCTTTTTCAGCAGAAAAATTACTTGATCTTGTGCATACTGATTTGTGTGGTCCTATAAAAACTATAAGTATTTAGGGAGATAGGTATTTCATGATTCTTACTTATGATTGCTCAAGAATGATGTGGGTCACATTCTTGAAAGACAAGTCTAAGGCATTTGGAAAGTTCAAAGCCTTTAGAGCATTAGTAGAGAAGGAAAGTGGTCAAAAGATAAAATGCCTAAGAACTAATCAAGGAGGTGAATTCACTTCTGATGAATTCAACAAGTACTATGAAGATAGCAGTATCAAGAGGCAGTTGTCTGCCCCAAGGACACCACAACAAAATGGCATAGCAAAAATGAATAACAGGACTATAGTTGAATCGGCCAGAACGATGTTGATCCAAGGAAAGGTTTCTCAAACTTTTTGGAGAGAAGTGGTGAGCACTGCAGTCTATACTATGAACCGGGTACTCATCAAGAAAGGTAGAGTTAAAACCCCTTATGAGTATTGGACTGGGAAGACTCCCACTATGAGTTATTTTAAAGTATTTGGTAGTAAGTGTTACATCAAGAGAGGTGAGCATCTTAGAAAGTTTGATGCTAAATGTGATGAAGGAATATTTCTAGGGTATTCCACTAAGAGTAAATCTCTCAAGTGCTACAATAATTGAACACAGAAAACTATTGAGAGTATCAATTAGAACTTTATCAAATTCTAGAAAATTTGAACCATCCTGAATCTGAATTTCCTGAGAAAAGCCTCCATTTTCTCTTTGGACCTCCATAAGAAGAACTTCATTTAGTGAATTCTCCTAAAATCCCAATGCAAGGAAATCTACTGCCTGGTGGGAATAATCCACCCCCACCTTTGGCACCAACATTTGAGTTTCCTATCTCAAATCAGCATGATAATGCTAATCTCAAGAACATTCTAGCTTCTTCCCTCCCTAAATTCTATGGATTAGTGACAGAGGACCCAAATAAATTCTTGTTTGAGTTTGATGTCCTCTGTAGGAGTCTTGATTATACTACAGATGCCCATAGACTCAAAATATTCCCTACCACTTTGAAAGAATCATCTTTAAGATGGTTTATGAGTCTAGAGAGTAGTACAATCAGTATATGGGATAAGATGAAATGATTGTTTCTCACAAAATACAAGGATTATTGTAGAGGCACTGATTGCCATGGGGATGATATTTTTAGAATGGAATAGAAAGAAGATGAAAGTCATGAAGATTATCTGGAGAGGTTTCTATTCAGTGTCAAAAAGTCCAAGCATAGCACTCTAAATGAAGATTCTCTCAAGATGATATTTTTAAGAGGAATCAGTGATGAATGCACTGATGCTTTGGATCTTATGGGAGGAGGTGACATAACACAATCCACAAGGAATGACATTGGACAAATTTGTCAAAAGTATTCTAGATCTGCTTCCAAGAAAAGTAGGTGTTTCAAGCCAAGAGTTTCTTCATCAACATCTGGTAATGGAGTTTCTAGAATGGAACTTAGCCATTTGTTGAAGAACTTTAAGAAGGATATCATAAATAATATGGCTACTCAATTGGACACACTCTCAGCTAAGAAGAAGCATGAGGAAGCTGATGCAGTTCTTGCAGAATTTTTCCCTCATTGTAGACAAAGGAAAAGAGACTGTAGATGTAAAATGGTTGCAAATATTGAAGTTCCTAACTTCAAGAAAATACAAGGTGATAATGAACAAGTTTCCTATGTTTCTCAAAGAAGGCCAAATTTTCCAAGACAAGGTATGCCTCCTAATCCACTTTCTTTTTCTAGTTATGGTGGAAATTCCTATGCACCAAATAATCAATGGCAATCTCCATATGCTCAAAATTTTGGTAGTTACCCAAATTGGTATGGTCCTCAAGGCCAAAGGAAGAATTTTGCCAGTCAAACTCCACAGTTGCAGTAGCCATAAGGAAATTGGTCTCCACCTTAGGGACAATGGCAACCTGCTCCTCAATGGAGGGGGACTCAACCATGGACCAATCACTCTTCTAGATATCAACAGCCTATTCAGAAGCCACAACCATTTGCAATAATGCCTCCCCTTGTAGCCACTACCATTCCACCTAAACCCACACAATTGCCCACTCAGCCAATGTCGAATCCTAATAACAAATCTCAGCAGCAACAACAAGTTTATTTAGCTGATCCTAATCAATACCCAACTTTTTTCTCTATCTATAAGTGATATTCACCTTAGATATGGGACAACTCTGCCTAATCCATCCCCTCTAGTTATAACAAAAATACCCAAAGAACAAGAAATATCTAGTCCAACAGTCCCAAAACCTCAAAATCAACAACTACCCCCATTTCCTTAGAGGTTGCAAGAAAAAGAGATTCTTCTAGAACAAGAGCAAAGTTTTGATATTATAGATCAACTAAAACACGTATGTGTTAAAATCCAATTGTTACAATCTATAAAGGATGTCCCTGTATATAATAAGGCACTTAGGGAATCATGTCTAAAGAAGCCTGGAAGAAAGAAGAAAGATCTACAAACAATGCATGTAATGGGTCAATTGGCAGATATTATGCTAGGAAACATTTCAATTTGTAAGTATGTTGATCCTAGTAGCCCTGTTGTAAATATAGTCATTAATGGCACTCAGATAAAGAATGCTTTGATTGATTTGGGAGCAACCATTAATGTTATGACAAGGGATATTATGCAGCACCTTGAAATCACTAGTCTCATACCTACACCTACAGTCCTACAGCTTGTTGATAGTTCTACAGTTTCACCTGATGGTATGATTGAAGATATAGTTGTTGATTTGGATTCTTGGGAATACCCTGCATACTTTATGATCCTGTCTCCTAAGGCCACATTGGGAGGATATCCAATGATATTGGGAAGATCTTGGCTTGCTACAGCTGATGCATATATTGGATGTTGGTCAGGGGATATGACTATTTCAAATGGAAATACTACCAAAACATTAGCTTTATATTCTCTTGCTCATCCCCAATTTGATCAACAAGAAGTCGTTTGGACTAACTTGGTAGAAGAATTTGAAGAAGAAGTTGAATCTATCAATCACCTTATGATGATTAATAGAGGGCCATTCATCCAACTTCATGGTGATGACTCAATTCTTTATAAAATTCTGATAAATGAGTTAAGACAAGAGTAGCAGTCGCAGGACTTAGTATCAAATATTTTAGAATCAGACTTTCCTGCAGCCACTGATATATTTCACTTTGTTGCAGCAAGAGGTCTGCACTTCTCATTTTTCTGATGTATATCAGATTGATCTTACTATCAAAGTGGAAGTTGATTCAAACAAATATTTGAATATCAATAGTAATCTTACAGAAGCTCAAAGAGTAGCACTTGTGGACTTGCTCAAATGTCATAAACATGCTTTTGCATGGGATTACAAGGATATGCATGAAATTGATACTACAGTTTGTACCCACCGTATCTACATAAAAGAAGATTGTAGACCACTTAGATAGCCACAGAGAAGAATCAATCCTGCATTAAGAGAAATAGTCAAAGAAGAATCGCATAAATTGTTAAATGCTAGGTTTATCTATCCTATTTTGGATAGTCGATGGGTGTCACCTTTAGTGATAGTTCCCAAGAAGGGAGGAAAATGGAGAGTATTGTGAGAGTTGAGAAAATACAACACCACAGGAGCCCAAATGATCTCTGCAAGCTGAATAAACCTGTTACAAGGAGAACCAAGGAAGCAACAAAGAAAAACATAAACACAGGAAAATGCTCAAGAATATGAGAGCTCTGTATTCACAAAAATGTGTAATAGAATAATAATACAAAGAAAATAATTCAATCTCTAATAGGTCAAAAAACCCTAAAAGGGAAAACCCTAGGCTTGCACATAATAGTTAATAAAAGAATCAATTATTATGCACCTAATGTTAGCTTAAGTGTAAAAGAGATAAAGGGGAACTTAATTAATTAAACAAATATCGTTTAATTAATCAAGTAAAGACCCGATTACTCTAACAAGTATGTGTTGATTACAGAGCCTTGAATTTAGCAACCAGAAAGGTTCATTTTCTATTACCATTTGTGGATCAGGTATTAGACTCTTTGGCAAGGAAGCGATATTTCTCGTTTCTTGATGGATTCAGTGGCTACAACCAGATTCAAATTGCCTCAGAGAATCTAGAAAAGACTACATTTACTTGTCCTTTGGGAACATATGAATATTTTGTTCTTCCTTTTGGATTATGAAATGGTCCAGCTACTTTTCAAAGAGCAGTGATAAGCATATTTTCAGATATTTCTCAAGACAAAATGGAAATTTATATGGATGATTTTACAACCTATGGTTCAGAATTTGAAGAAGTATTGGAGAAAAAGTTTTGCAACACTATGAAGACTATAATTTATCATTGAATAGTGAAAAGTGCTTCATGATGATGCAAGAAGGTATAGTTCTTGGTCATCATATCTCTATAAATGGAATACAAGTTGACCCAGTAAAAATAGAAGTTATTCAAAATATCACAACACTGGTAAAGCAAAAAGATGTCAGAAGTTTTCTTGGTCATGCTAGATATTATAGAAGGTTTATCAAAGATTCCAACAAAATTGCAAGCCCTTTATATTCTCTTTTGACCAAGGATGTAGAATTTAAATGGACTTCCTCATGCAATGAAGCTTTCTTGAAGCTTAAACAAGCTTTGACCCAAGCACCAGTTCTTAAAGGTCCAAACTGGTCCTTACCATTTCAAATTCACACAAATGCATCTGATTATGCCATAGGAGCAGTATTAGGATAGAAGAGTGATAATTTGGAGAGTGCAATTTATTATATCAATAAGAACATGCAGGGGCCTGAGCTAAATTACACAGTCACTGAAAAATAAATGTTAGCAGTTATCTATGCACTCAACAAATTTAGGCATTATATAACAAGGTATCCTATATTTGTGCATACTTATCATACCGCAATCAGATATCTCATGAACAAACCTTCAATTACAGGAAGATTGGGTCGCTGGTTACTATTGATGCAAGAATTTGATATCATAGTTATTGATTAACCAGGAAGGTCCAATGTGGTTGTAGATTATCTTTCAAGGATTCAATTGTAGGATGATCTTGCAACCATAGATGATAATTTTCCAAATGAACATTTATTCCTTATACAGGCACACATTCCCTGGTATGTTGATACTACCAATTATTTAGCTGCTAATAAAATGCCAATTCATTTTTCTCCTAATGAAAAAAGATTGTTGGTGAAGAAAAGCTTTAACTTCTCATGGATTGCTGATTGTTTATTCTATACAGGACCTGACCAAGTCATGTGAAGATGTGTTAGAGAGGATGAAACATATGATATCCTACATGCATGTTGTGATGAACCATGTGGAGGACGTTTTGCTGCTAAGAGAATAGCACTTAAAATATTGAACACAGGATATTACTGGCCAATATTATATAAGGATGCAACATAATATACAAGGAAATGTGACAGATGCCAATGCATGGGTAGGCCTACTAGATTTGATAAAATGTCATTATATCCACAGATACTAGTTGCACCATTTGATAAATGGGGATTAGATTTTGTTGGGCCAATTGATCCCCCTTCCAATGGAAAATCTTATATTCTAGTATGTACGGATTATGTAACCAAATGGGTGGAAGCATGAGCTATGACACATGCAAGAGATAATAAAGTGACTAAGTTCCTCTATAAAGAAATATTTACCAGGTATGGAGTTCCAAGGAAATTGTTTTAGAACAAGGACCATAGTTTACTTCCACATTGATTGCAGCCTTGGTCAATAAATACAATATAAGGCACATAAAGTCTACCTCATACCATCCACAAGTAAATGGACAAGTAGAAGTCACAAATAGGGATCTAGAATCCATTCTTACTAAAACAGTAGTTGTTCATGAAAAATATCGGTCTCAAAGACTTTGTAAATCCATTTGGGCATATAGAACATGGAAAACATCAATTAGTTTTACACCTTTTAAAATGGTGTATAGAAAAGAAGAAATGATGCCTATTGAGTTTGAACACAAAACTCTAAGAACAACTCTATGATGAATAATGATGAACAATAAATACCCAACAGATACTGAGAGGGGGGGGTGAATCAGTATGGACAAAAACTTCTTAAACAACTTAAACTGCAAAGACTACACTAACTAGTAAATAATATCACCAATCTAAATTAAGGCACTACCAGTAACACAGTATGACTGTAAAAGACATAAACTGATAACATCTAGATCTTCTCAATACCTAATATCTTGTCTCAACTTCACCCATATGCTTAAGCAAGTAATACATCAGAAATACAATGACCACTAGATCAACTTGCATTACGACTTAACAGAAAACACTAAAACATCACATGAAAAAGCATCACACATAACACATAACACACTAATTTTTCACATGGAAACCCAATTGGGAAAAACCATGGTGGGGATGAATACCCACAAGTTGTTCTTGAACTCTTCTGAAGTTCGCCCTATTAGGAGCCTAGTCTGATTAAAGACTTTACAACTGGTTCTGCTAGGAACCGATCCTGCTACGGATCACCCAGTTAAGGGATGGCTAAATACCTGGTTAGAGGTTAAAACCCTATTAAAGGTTACCTTGTAAGAGGATTTGAAGAACTCAATTATTTTGAGTCATCCTATTAAAGGATTTACAAAAATCTACCCAGTAAAGGGATTTTCCAACTGCTGAAATGGTTAGAAGTCAACAGGTAATACACTGATCTGATAACAACACTCAATGCCAAGGTAGATCCGCTTCAATTTCCTTACATCTGCAATCACACTCTGCAAATATTTGCTTACTCCTTTGGTCTAGCAAGAATCACCTCACATACATTCATTTGCCAACAACTTCAAATGAAAATCATCATCAACCTTATAGACAACAATTAGGTTGGTGGCCAAAACCTAAAACCCTAAGAATCTAGGTTAAGAATACAGTCAGTCCAATCCTCTCCATTTAAACACATTACATAGGGTAAAATAATCTTGAACAAATCTCAAGATGTTCTCCATTGTCCATTCTTCACTGCTTCTGGAAGTTGATAACCCATCACGTGCTCTCCACCGTTTACTAAGATTTTGCACATTCCCGAGGTAGATAGAATCAATCTTCTTCATGCAAGATCATCAAGAAGATCCTTCATGCACATAAGGCTGACCTGGAAATGCGATCTAATCTTCATTTCAATACTAACTCATCACAGGATGTCATCAGTCAAATCACACAGACTTGGAATGCATCAACCGAAAACCCTAAAGCTGAGACTACTAACTGGTAGTCATATCAAATGAAACCCCGATACAAAATTTGCATATACCGGTTCACACTCCAACATATTGGTTCACTTGTTGCATATACCAGTTCATAACATCATACCGGTTCACTTGCCAATTTGCTTACTTCAATATACCAGTTCATACTTCAACATATTGACATCAATGACAACATACATTCCCATCATGTCATCAAACTCTACACATATGCCAACACTCTACACTTGAATATGACACTTTCTGAAGCACAAAAAGATCATATTCAACAATTGAATGCTTTGGATGAGTTGAGAAAAATGGTTGTACAACAAACAGAACATTCAAAAATAGAGAGCTAAGTGGCATGATAAGTACATAAAGGAGACAAAATTTCAAGCAAGTGACTGGGCGTTGCTATATGATTCAAGATATAAAAATACTATGGGAAAGCTGCAAACAAGATGGTTAGGCCCACTATTGATCTAGTTCGATTCAAGCTTTTAGTAAATGGTCACTGACTACGCCTCTATATTAGGCTTGCAACCAAAGAGCAGTTCCTGCAGCAATTCATCAAAGATCAAATATCAGCTCTTGCAGCAACTGGGCAAGTTCCTATTGCCACATAAGGGAGCATTCAGGGTACGGTTCCTGCAGCTTTTGCAAGAAACGTTCCTAGCACTCTATAATTCTTCAAGAATCATTTCATAAATATATTTCCATGTTTTATGGAAATATTATTCTGCATAAATAAATTTTCCATCCATATCATCCTATCTCATTTCTTTATCTATCATTTCATTCATGTCAAATCATTTCATTTCACCATTGTTTTTGCTAGTCATTTCATGTAGCATTTATTCGCACGACTACAAGTATGTACATATATTATTTTTTATTAACTATGCATTTATTATTTTACAGTGATCATTGCCTATTTCAAATCCGTAGACACTTCCCTATATCTTTTCTGCATATGTGGACACGTGCCAAATTAAGTTGGGGGTGTTTTAAGGTCCGATTTCCAAGATTAGTAATTATTCATCCTTTTCAATAACTTGATTTGATTGCCTACCATTATTCTTTTATTGAGATATTCTTTGGCATGAGTAAGTAAAGAATTCTGCCGCCAAAAATGGAAGTAGGTAATGAAGTAATTTTCAAGAAAATAATTTTAGTCTGCATATTACTTCAGGTCCTCATTCTCACCTGTGGAAATTATTTTATGAGCTGAGATAGTCATGGGTGGAGATCCTATCCGTCATGAACCAGTAATCCATGATGCATTATTAGAGGATGCTCTATGTGAGCATTATTTTTGGTTGCATGGTTAGATTGAATACTTTCTGAAAATAACAGATTATAATGAGGAAATTGCTTCCGAGTTCATGCATTCATTCGATCAAGGGGAAGCTTATGTCAAAGGATTAAGGGTTATTGCTACAGAATAGGGAATAGATGAAGTTACTAGGTTGCTACAAGAAGGAGAGTTGTTTCCTAAATCAAAGGATGCAAGAAGCACCAGAGTAAAATTTATGCACGCCATAGAATGACCTCTAATGGTGGACAAGCAGGGAGCCAGATGGGTATCTCTTCCAGCAGAATGACCCCAGGTGGCATTGTATATAATGAAATACATTACCTGCGATGGTAGGTGTTCAAATTTACATTCACCCCATTTCAAATTGCTTAGTCATTTACGGCATGACCGAAGGGTAAATGTTACAAATTTTCTATACCACCTTCTTTCCATAAGTGCCAAAGAAACACGGAAGAACGGAAATTGTTCTGTCAGTCATCATGGTTTGATAAAATTATTGGTAAAACATTTTCTTAGGGATGTTTCTCAAATGGCATGGGGAGTATTTGAAGATATACTGCAATTTAGGGTTGAAGATGCTCTTGTTGTAGAGGAATTAGCAGCTCAAGAGGAGGATATAGGAGAGCCCTCATCTCCTATAATTTCTACAAGAAATGAGCCTCCTATTGCCAAAGAATCTTTAATTGTGACAGAGGAAGTAATGGTGGAAACAAACATTGTGCAACCCTCCACTTATTTCCAAAGAGGAGTGACATCTTCTAAAAGAAAAGGGAAAGAATTAGAAACAATTGATGTAGAAGATTAAACTATGGTTCAGTCGCAAGCAACACAGGTTTCTCCAGCAGCCAAGAGACGTAAGCCAAAAGGAAATACTCCTGCAGCAAAGCCTCTAGTAGAAACCGTTCCTGCAGCTACTCTAAAGGTATATGCAAGAAGGACTCAAAGTAGTACATAGAAAGTTCATCCAACAGGTGATGCAATGGAGGTTATTTCAGTTGAAACATTAGAAGAGGAACGTGAGAGTCTAGCAGAGGGTAAAATCCATGAAAAACATGGCGTTGACAGACTTTCAAGTCTGGCATATGTGGTAGAACAATTTGAAGACCCTATTGAAGAAACTTCATGCCCTAAGATAACAGATATCATACCTCCATTATCTCTCACTAGTTTGTCTATTGCATTAACATTTTATAGACAATGGGAGATAGAGAGGTATAGGTTACATGGAATTATTGATAAGCAACAGAGGGAAATTAAAAAGAGGGATAAGATTGAGGAATTGAAAGCTAAGATTGATACAATTACCAGTATGGTCCCTAAATTAATGCAATGTAGGGCTCCTCCAAGAGTTTATGCTTTGCATCTAAAAGAGCGGTATTTAATTTTTAAGCTAAACCGTATTATTAGAGACCTTAACCCTTCTTTAGACACCTTGGAAGAATTTTATGATGCTTATCAGACCTCTCCAGCAGTTGTTAAAAATTTATTGTGTGAATTTTAATTGCATAACTATGTTGTGACTTCTGACAGTGAGTGGAATCCCTTGTTATACATCGGTGATATCCACATAAAAGCATTAATGTCATGGGTGCAAAATGAGATTAGCATGGGAAATTAGGCCAAAACATATAGTAATCTTGAATTTGATTGTCCATTGCCACTTAGGACTGAAGCCAAAGACCTAAGGGTTCTTTATTATGATTGGCATAAGCTATTAGCAAGGCCGGATGTAAGGAGTCAGGTATTACCAATGGGGGAAGAAATATTCCAAGTATATGAACACTTGATTGAGAATGAAACTACAACTGCAATTGACTTCCTGATTCAACATTGGAATAATCTATCAGAGGACTTGAAACAAGGTGAACCTCATTCATTGCCAAATTTTCATGCAGCTATATAGAGAGCCCCTAAATACATCAATTTGTGAAAGATGAAAAATAATGACTAGCTGCCTTTGATCTTTGAACCCCTTATCCGCATGTGGCCATTATTGGGATGTAGGATTTCAGACAAAACCTATGATATAGCTACAGAGGAAGCCAGATGGGATAGACTAGAAAAGATGAAGGATTTTAATGGAATTTGGCTTCAGGAGGGATAGGTCAAGGAACTATTGGTGACTTAAGAGTTAGTGCTCAGATCAGAAACTTTCCTCTTGCTAGAGGATCAGCAAGACACTAAGTTGGGGGGCATGATGAGCTAAGATATTAGCTCCTTTTATTCTTAGAACTCATAAGTTTTTGTCATTTTTGATTTATATGATTGGATGGTAACGATGTATTAAATTTTGACTATATGCATTTCAGATATTAACTGAGCCCATTAAATCATATTTTGTCTTTGCCAGTTATTCCTGTAGCCATGTGATTCATTCATGTTGCCATAAAGATTGTCATAGGCGATATCATGTGTGAAATTAATAGATGTTATGATTAATTAAAATAGGTATGTGTATGCTTGTATGTTCTCTCTTTTGAATTGCAAGAATAAATGAGATGTTGTGGAGAAGGTTCTCCTGTCACGCCAATTGCAGTTTGAGATATTCAAGGATGCAACTAAAAGTTCAAATCAGTGAAGAGGATAATGAGCATAAGGAATGATAGAGGAGAAGTAGGCATGCAAGACTCATTTATGTTTGACTCTAGTGGGACATCAATCTTGTAATACCGCCATGCTATGTTTTGGCTATTGTTTGGTTTAGATTCATGTTTTTAGTGGCTTAACTCTAACTGTTCTCCTTCATGAATGTTATCTGCCTCTTCTCATCGACGTGATCTTAATTGTAGGAAGTTATTTTTTTCCTTTAAATAAGTGTCTTTGTCTCTTTTTAGAGGTTAGAAAGAAAAAGAAGAAAAAGAGCAAAAGATTTAGAAATAAAGTTGCATAGTGTTTTGAGTTTCTTTTCATTCTGAATAATGTATTGACTTTTGAGAAACAAAGAATAAAGATATGTTATTCTTAGCACTTAGATTTATTTTGGAAGCCTGGAAGCACTCATCCAAGGGAGCCCGCTTGGTGAGTGTTCATGTGCCCTTGTTAAAATTAGTTTTCTTCTTTCGCTGTAGTAGACGTCCTTGCATTGACTATTCCTGCAGCCATTGGAAATAGATCCATTGACTGTTCCTGCAACCAAAGAAAATAGAGTAATTCCTGTTTGACGACTTTGGACTTAGTTTGTATTTCTTGAGTGAAATTTATGTTAATGCAGAGTTTTTCCTATATCCATTCAGTTGTTTTGATTCTTACTTTTCCCGCATAGATGTTAGTTGTTGCAGTAATGCAGGGTAGCTATCACACGAACTTAGTGCATATATAGTGCAGACCCATTTCAAGTATTACGTCCCTGGGTTGACAATCAAATGAACACCAACTATGGAGATAGTAACTTCACAAAGTGAATGTCCAAACTTCAGGTTGAGACTTTGACGATAGTTATTATTCTTATTGTTGGATTTAACACCTATTATCATCATTTTTGAAGGATTTTTAATTCATCATCCCCATCTCTCAAGGAATATTTTGTTCCCTTCTCTTCCCTAGGCACATTGGGAAGTCTTCCCAATGAGCCTTGAGGAGTGTGGAGACAAGAAATGCCTTTAAGGCACATCTCTTGGTCTCCACACTTGTCTTGTCACCTCCTCTTGGGCCATGTGTGGGCTCACATGAAATCCTGACCCTTCATCTTCGATCAATCCTAGCCCTCCATTTCTTCTCCTCTTCTCCTATGAATTGAGGACTCCATCCCCTTGTTTCACATCTCCAAGTTAGCTAAGTTTATGTTGTCAAATCGAGTTTGAGAAATCATCCATAGCACACAAACTCTACTCAAATTTTAACTCATCCATCACTTAGTCAAAATCCCTCATCCATTCCATCTAACCATCTTGTGCACAATCTTGGAGATCCATCCACATTCAACAAAGGAGTCAATCCAGTCAAGTCAAGGAAGGGCACATCTTTGGCTTCATCAAAGGCTCAATCCAAAGGAGAAGGTATAAACTTGCAAGGTATAAATAGTTTGTTTGTGTTTTTATATGATTTGTTGATGTTTTCATGTTTTAAATGTGCTTGAATGCTTTGTTTGCATACTAACCACCTAAATCCACCTTGTTGGTTTTTCTCCTCTTCATTCTAGCATGTCGGGTGGGACCCACATCCATAAAAAAATTTGGAGTTTTTGTGAGCTTTTTTTTCGCAGGTATCAGAACAGCGTGAGTGTTTGCAAATCAGCGCAAGCGCCACTAGTTTAGGGTGAGCGACGAGAGTTTTAGCGCATGCGCACAGGCTTTAGTGCGAGCATTGAGGATTTAAATTTTTAACCCGCATTTTCTACAATATCCCAGAACAACGCGACCACCACTAAAACAACTCGTTCGACAGCTGCAGTTTCACATTTCTTTTCAGTTTAATATTCTGGTTTATTTCTTGTTTTTATTATCTGATTAATAAGAGAAAATACTAAAAAACATAAAAAATTTGAGAAAAAGAGCAAAACATTTGTTAGTTAGCCTAATTTTTGCAATCTTTTATTCCAAATTTTTGATTCAGGGCGAGCACCCAGTGAATAGGGCATGCACTTTAGTGATTTCACACTCATTTTCAAATTTCTAGCTTTCTTTCTATTATTTTTTGTTGCTAACCTATTTCAGCACATACGCTTGCATTTTAGCGCGTCCAACTTTACATCAACGCGATCGCAAGTATATTTTGTTATTTTTTTATTTTTCGTATAGTACCTGCAGTTTTTAATTTTCTGCCCCGTTTAGTGCATATGCATGTGTTTCAGGGCCTACGCAGGTGCTTTAGTGTGGATGTCTATAGAATAGCACAAGCACTATTTCTGCAGACCTTTGTCTACTGATCAAAATTTTGAGGTTTTTGCAGGTTTTTTTTATCATTCCAAGACATCATCCTAGACTACTAACAATTTTTTTGCAGCTCACTTGCCAAAGAATGCATTGATTAAAAAACTACTAATCATTTTATTTTGTAGGTTTCCAAGGAGATACAAACAAATCTTGTGTCTTTCTTTTTTTAGGCACCTAGATTTAATTAGGAAGGTAAAAGAACTAAAGTGCTTGATTTTGTTTGGGGAAAAGTGTGAAAGTATGAGAGTATGCTCTTGTTTATCTAGACAATAAAAAATCCCGACCTTTGGCACTTTTTTCTAGTTTGTTGTGTGCTTTCCTTTAGCGGGCTTGCCTTGCCGATTCGCTTAGGCATTGGTGAGAGGGGAATTACCCAAGAGAGTACCACCGGACCTAGGCATTGTGACTCACTATAATAAATAGGCCTCTTGAGACAAAATTTTTGGAGGATGGAGCTATTTGGGAGTTCACTCTCATATTGGGCATTTTGTAGGGCCTTCAGGTCTCAATCACACTTGCGTGACTACATCTTGCTTGGTAATTTGTAGGGCTATAGGCCTCAACCATGCTTGCACAACTACAAGGAGTAGTCTTCAAATGGAAATCCATATTAAGAACTCTAGGATTAGAGGCCACCAGATTCACCTCCAAAAGGTGGATAATCTTTGTGCAAGGGAGATAGTAACTCCCCCAAGAGACTTGCCATATCGTGCACCCATTAACATTTGGAGTCGACTAATATGGTGTTGAGAATCCATTATGTGAGACACAACTACCATATTCTGATTAGCTATTGGGTGTGTACCTGAGTCAACAAGAAAAGGTTTTCCTCCTCAGTCAATTCCTTAGGGTAGCTTGATATGCTTGATGTGCTTATTTGAATTAATGTCCAATGTGTTTTCTTTTTCTTCTTGCCAAGAGTATAATTAGTCAACATCCTAGTCATTATCACCAAATTCAAATCTAGTCCATGTCATATTCAAGGTCATGTCCTAGCTACACAAAAAATTTGAACCAACCTTAATCAAGTCCAAGTCATAACAAACTCAAGTCTTCCAAACAAGTCCCAAACTACGTTGGAGCTATGTCCATCTCATGCTTCATAAGCCCAAGTCTTATAAGCATCCCAAGAAGTCAATTTATAGACCTATCAAGAAGAAGAATCTCACACAAGCACAACTTATTAGACGTCAGAATTTTTGGTACACAAATCACAAACTCTTGCTTAAACATAGGACCTTTTTGCACCATTACCATGATTACATCCATGGTCATAGCAATGAGTTTGATGGTAGTGATGAATTAAGAGTCTGTGCCCTCCATCAAGGTTCAGGTTTGTCTTTTAACACCAACTATCATTAGAATCAGGGTGGTTGCATCCCTTCATACAACTTGCCATCCGAACCAATCATCTATTGAGTCATGTTCATGCCAAGAATAGCCTAGTCATCAAATTTCTTCTAATAATCACCATCATCTCTCTTTGATCAATCATCCTCAATGACTTAACACATCAATTGATCACAAATCAATCATCTTCAATCATTAAATCAATTCTCCAATCCAAATCAAATCATCCTTTAATCCAATTTAACCTCACGTTAAGGTTTTATGCCTTGTGAGTTTTTATTTAGACCTCATCCTTAATCAATCAATCATTTGGCTTTCTGCCTGAAGAATAATCCTCTCCAAATACCTTTGCCCTCTCCATTGAGTTGATCAAGACTCTTATCACACATCTTTATTTTGCTTAGGTTCATTAGTCAACCCTTAGTAGAAGAAAGACTTTGATCATCATCCCAAGGTCTAAATTTTACCCAACTTGGTCATTACCTTGCTTGTGGTTTCATCAACATCTCCCACCTAAAATCCTCATCCAAGGACTAAGGTGAAATCTTAATCAAACCCATGTCCTAATCCAAGGACTCTAGAAATCAATCAAATCCAAATTAAATCCAAAATCCAAGATCCTTACTAAGTCTCTTCATTAAATATCTTCCTCCTCTAATCAATCTTTCTAAGGTTATTCTTGTATGGTCACAACTCGATCTCAAAAGAAAAATATGGTTGAACAACAATATGGCATGTCGGACATTAGTGTCCTATATGAAGACTCTACACAAGATCCTACACAAAGTGTGCAACCCAGCATTCAAAATCAACCACAAGACCATAATATGGTTGATCAAGATGAACTCTCTCTGGAAGTGTGAACTTTCTTAGAAGACTTATAATCAAGAAATGTTAGAGAAATTTATCCGACATAATCCTAGTGCTCTTCTAAAGACTCTCCTTGAAAATGGATCTCAACTCCCCCCTGATTTTGATAGATCCATTCTTGGTCAACAACCACAAGGAGACCTTGCTCCTACTCATACCGTCACACCTGTTCTTCAAACTCAATCAATTGTGCCCTCGCCCATCATTCAACCCCAATCAATAGCGCCTGCGACATCTATCCCCGTGGTCTCCATTCTACCTTCTTCCTTCTCACTATCTATGCCAATATCAAATCTGATCTCATCTATTCTCCAACATGCTTCTATGCCATCTTCTTCTACCCAACCATATGTTTCTATTCCACAATCGTCAATTCCTCTCAACAATGTTGCTAACTTCATTCGAGCCTCACTTCCTCCTGTCACAATAATTTGTAGGTTGCAACCAACTGTCACTCAAGTCCTTGTGACATTGGTCATCACATCTCACTTCCTCGCTTCCTCATCAAATCAATACATTAGTGGTGGTGGTCCACCTTCCATGACTCATCCAATTCTAGGGGCAAACACAATTTATCATGTCCAAAATCCACAACAAGACCTCATTAAAGAAATCCAGGACATGAATAACATTATCAAAGACATGAAGGAAGGGACTAACAAAAGGAAACCTTACTATTTGAGGAGTTTTGTCCTTGTCCTTATGACCCATCTATATCAGTTGCACCATACACACCAGGGTTTGAGATGCCTAAGTTCATGAAGTATGAGGGAAAAGGGGACCCCCAAGACCATCTTCATGAGTTTTACATCTTATGTCAAGAAGTCTCCTATAGTGACTTATACCTTCGAAGGCTCTTCCCTAAGAGTCTCACGGGAGATTCTCTTGCATGGTTCTCGTCCTTACCTCAAGGTTCTATCACCTCCTTCCCGGACTTAGCAAAGAATTTTGTGGCTCACTATGCCTACAACATTGCTAATGGTGTTTCCATGATGGACCTTTGTAACACAAAACAAAGGCCTAGAGAGACTTTTGCTAACTTCTTGCAAAGATGGTGACATCTTATCAATAAATTCCAATGGGACATGCCAAAACAACACCAAAATGATTTATTTCAAAATAATTTGGTGCCTGAACTATCAAGACCTTTGATGTATCAAATATTTCCAAAAATTAACTTACAAGGGCCTAGCTCTTGAACATATCTTGTTAGAGGAAGGAACCTTAAAACATTACCAAAAATCAAATCAAAATTATTACTCTTACCATAATGATAAACCAAAATTTTGGTCCAAAAACAAGAACGTAGTCAATGATGGTGTGACTGATGTAAAACGGGTCCAAACCGTGGCCGCTCCTCCAAAGCCCATATCGATTGCACAACAAGAAAACTCTCTTAAGGTCAAAAGGTCATAAATATTACCACAACCCATATCTTGATACTCTATCAGCTCAAACAACCCTATCACACCCTAAGGTGCGCCTGTTTTTTTGCCTTTGTCTGGAAATTAAACCAAAGAGGATCGCTCCTCAATTGGCTCGTTATCCTGGGAGATATATGGTGAGTGCCTTGGGGTGGATTATTCCCCACCTTTGCACTATGATAGTATGTGTCTGGTTACTGACTCAGTTGGGCTTCTAATTTCTAAGGTGTTTAATCAGGCTTTCATTTGGGTGGGCATAGATCCGGTGAATTTAATCGTTGCTATGTAATTCCAGCACCCGTTGCTTACAATTTTTATTGCAAACAAATTTATTTTATAGTGGTTCAGAATACTTGGCATTAGTCATTACCACTTTAGGTCATTCCCCTCTCACCGACCTTATGGGATTCTCAGGAGGGCAGGCCTATTAAAGGTGTTATCCTAATGTAGAATTGAGAAAAAACATAAAAGAGATGGTTCTAGCTTTTTGATCACCCAGAAAAGGGGAGACATATACATATCACCTCATAGACACAAAGAACAACAATTCCTTTTAACCTATTGCTCCAAAATACATGGTGTTAATTTTAACCAATATTGCAATGGTGAGATTTGTGTTGTTCTTTTTTAAAGCACCAAAATGAAATGTTTGTCTTAAACTACCCCTGCAAAGAAATCAAACATTGTTAACACATGAGGGGCTCTCTATCCTAATTTTAGTTCTCTGTTACAACTTTTTTGTTTGTAGAAACAAAAAGAAATCTAACAGAAAATGATAGAAGAATCAGAACATAATCTATCTAACCTATCCTAGCAATTGTGAATTAACCTCTATGCAATTGTTAACTACTATCTAATCAAATGTGAATTGACATAATAGCAATTGTGAATTTCAATATAAGCAAATGCGAATTACTGTTAGGTCAATTGAGCGTTAGTTAAAACCTGCAACTTTAAAAAAATTCTAAATAGCATAAAAAGATGGAACAGAGAAGTTTTCACTTTTAGTGAAGTCGTTCCAGATGAGGTTGCCCATTACTGCAATATCATCATAAATGTCAAATTTGTTTAGGATTTTGTTTATGGTTTGATAGTATGAAGCCATGGCCTCTCCCTCTTCAAATTCTCAAAATTGTCTTTCTTCTTTAATAAGACTTTGATAGGCTTTTAGCTGTCTGTTGTGTTGTTTCCTCCTCGTTGCAACTAAAATTTTGAAAGTTGCCTTGCCTACCATGGAGTTAGAAACATTTTATGTCTAAAAATGAACTTTTCCAAAATCATGAAAGATTGATGGGTTATGTAGACACTTAAATTAATTATTTTAATTAATTTATTAAAATTCCTCGCATTATTAATTTATTAATTGTGTCAATTCCTATTCCTTCTCAATATTAATTAAATACAATGATCACCCTGAAGGGTCAAAATATAACACATAAGCCAAAATAGAGCTAGCTCTCTCCACCTGTCTCCCCAGCCCCCTCCTCAATACCTCCTCCCATGGATCCCCCTGCTCCCCCTCTTCTAGGTGGCCTAAAACCCATCGATCCACCTATCTGTTGGCTTTGTGTGGGCCGTTGGCTATGTGTCCTATGGGATCGCACACTCTCAATGTACGAGGCTTCTCATTGCTTTGCAGGTACCACTCCCTGTAATAGGCCGCCTCCTGACTTGCCCTCTCCGCCCTCTCTCTCTGTTGTGTCATATCAGAATACAACTACCTAAACCTAGTAGGGACCAACATCTGATGGGCTACATCCCTCTCCCCCCATAGTCATGTCACATCTACCTCTTCCCTCTAAACCCTACCCCATTGCTCCTCTAGCTCATCATCCCGACGATGAAGAATGTCCTGAAAGGTGCTAATAGTGGTCCCTGACCATGCCTCCTCTAGCATCCGCTCAAAATCCTCCCTGTCCCTCCTCAGATCATCTACTTCTGTCCTCGGGGTATGGAGGCTCTTTATCAAGTTTTCTATCTCCCACCGAAACTGATCCACCTCTACCTTCAGACTCTACCTCCTAGCCCTCTCTATCTATAGCTCATCCTCGAGCGAGTGTAGTCTCACCCGAGTGGTGTCTCTTTGCTACTAGAGTCTGTCAAAATCAACCTGTGACACTCCTCCCCTAGCCTCTAACCCTGTACCCTGTACCTATGCCTCTGGAATGTCCATAGGTATGGCCTCCTCTCCCCCACCATCCTCTCCCTCAGTTACCTCCCGTGCTCATAGTGCTCCTACCTGTCCCTATCTTGCCTCAAGATCTCTCCTCCATACCACCCTAACCCTCCTATGTTGTCTTCTAGCACTCCTCCTTGCTACAACCACAACCCTCTCACTAGGTCCATCATCCTCTCTGCCGACTACCTCATCTACTATTGATTGTAGCTCATCATCCTCCAGAACAATGGTAAGGCACACTAGAAAATATCCCTCCCACTAGCTACTGTATCCTCTTATGGTCCTTCGATCCTCTCCTGCTCTGAGCCGCTCATACCAAACCAAATATGGTGCCATCTGAAAACTGGTCCTACCCTCTAATGGACTCATTGTTGGGCCTCAAAAACTCTACTCTCGTGTCATTTGAGGATACAATGGTATGTCTCCCACTATGTCCTAGACCAGGCTGAACTATCTCACTACTCTGTAATGGGTATAATACTCCATGATATATACAGACCTGCCAAACAACCACATCTCCACTCTAGCCCAGTGCAGCTTCCAATCCGCCCTCCATATCTCACTATCCAAAAATGGCCACCATGTGAGTTGCATAAGCTCGTCAAAAATGCGGTGCCAAAACCATATCGATCCTATCCATGTATAATGTACCGGGCCCCTGTACCTATCTATATATGGTCGTCGGGCCCGCCTATCCTGTACACCTAGTGGTCAGGTAACTACAATATGCTCCCAAGCCCAAATATGGAGAAGTGTCACTCCTGCAGATAAGCTGGCATACTCCTTGTATATCGTGAGATGCATATCATGGTACAAGTGAGCCACCATCACAGCTCCCTAGGCATATTGCACACATTTATGTACCATGAAATAAACACACCCGCTACATCCAACTGGAAACCTATGTCTGCCAAGCTCAGGTAGAATCCATCCGCTCAAAAAATCCGCAAATCACAAATACTAGACGAGGTATATGTCGGATACCCATCGCCCTACCCAAATGCATCATACACCACCCATGTTTTACGTTGGGGCATCTTTTTTTCTTCTATCTTTTACCCATCGCCAAATTTGTTGCTACATAAAAGAGGGGCAAAATGTAGACACTTAAATTAATTATTTTAAATTTATTTAAATTCCTCACATATTAATTTATTAATTGTGCCAATTCCTATTCCTTCTCAATATTAATTAAATATAATTAATTTTGTAACTATAGTCTATTGGTTGATTTATTTAATAAATCAGTCTACCTTTTATTCTTCTAAAATCCCCAAAATTAATTCTCTCCAAATTCCTCCTTTTAATTAATTAATTTCAATTAATTAATTAATCTAGGTGATTCCTACAAATCACCTTTTTTCTAATCCATCATTAACCTAATGATTTCTTCTAGAAGCCCCCTAACCTCACTTATCATTATTCTTCTAATTTTTTAATTCCCTCCACTCATTCTCTCTCCTAGTCAAATCCTCCTACAAATCCCATTTGCCCTAATCCCACCTAATCATTCTTCTAATCTCTCTCCTAATGAGTTGCTAGTGGCTAATCCTCATGATTAGCCACATAGTCAACTCCTTGTCCCTTCTATCCAACAACCTTCCTTAAATGCCCTTTTCCTAGGTGAAAGTGAGATTTTCAAAATCTCACGTTCCTCTAGACATCCCCTCCTCCAAGGAATTTTTAATTCCTCCTTATTCCTCCAATCCCTATTATCATCATTTTTGAAGAATTTTTAATTCCTCATCCCCATCTCTCAAGGAATATTTTATTCCTTTCTCTTCCGTAGGCACATTGGGAAGTCTTCCCAATGAACCTTGAGGAGTGTGGAGACAAGAAATGCCTTTAAGGCATATCTCTTGGTCTCCACACTTGTCTTGTCACCTCCTCTTGGGCCATGTGTGGGCTCACATGAAATCTAACCCTTCATATTGGATCAATCATAGCCCTCCATTTCTTCTCCTCTTCTCCTATAAATTACGGACTCCATCCCCTTGGTTAACATCTCCAAGTTAGCTAAGTTTATGCTGTCAAATTGAGTTTGAGAAATCATCCATAGCACCCAAACTCTACTCAATTTTCCACTCATTTATCACTTAGTCAAAATCCCTCATATTCCATCTAAGCATCTTGTGCAAAGTCTTGAAGAGCCATCCACATTCAACAAAGGAGCCAATCCAATCAAGTCGAGGAAGGGCGCATCTTTGGCTTCATCAAAGGCTCAATCCGAAGGAGAAGGTATAAACTTACAAGTTATAAATAGTTTGTTTGTGTTTTTATATGGTTTGTTGATGTTTTCATGTTTTTATTGTGTTTAAATGCTTTGTTTGCATACTAACCACCTAAATCCACCTTGTTGGTTTTTCCCCTCTTCAAGTTAATCTCGTAAATGGATTTAAAGCTAAAATGACATCAAAAAATTAAATTTTGGGTTAAGCCTGCAATTGTGCATTAGTTTAAGCAATTGTGAATCAGAATGACATCAATTGCGAATTAATATTTTCAATTATGAATTTCTGCGATGGCAATTGTGCTCTATTTTCTATACGGACCTGCATACCAGAAAATTAAAAAATCAGGCCATTAGGCAGGTTATTGACTTAGGGTTCACCAATTGTTTCCATGCTTGAATATCATAATAAAATTCGAAATCTGATTAGGGGGTAAAGACAATTACAAATCTTTAACTAATCAAATACAATCAAACATAAACCAATAAAATTTACACAAGATGAGAATAAATTCAAGTAAATGAAACTCCCTCATCCTGCATTGTGACTTCCATTATTCTTATCCAAAATTGTGTGGGTGGCTCTCAAGTATTGCACTGAAATTCCTGCATAAGATTGGCAATTCCTTTGAAGAGTGTGATCTAGACTGATTTGTGAAAATGATGTTGTTTATATAGATTTTCAACACACAAGGGATGAGGATTTGAACTCAAGTCCTGATTGATAGTGAACTGATTTAGATTGATCAGTGAACTCATATTGATTGGTTTATTAACTCAATAGATTGGTCTAATAATAGGTTTAATTGGAGAGTGAACTCAATTGATTAACCAATAGACTGAATAAACTAGCTAGTTGACTAAATTGATGGATTAGAAGACTGTATTGATTGGAGAGATAAGTGGATTGATTGGAGAGATAAGTGGATTGATTGAAGAGTTAACTGAGTTAACTAATTAGTTAATTGATTTGATCAATCATTTATGATTTCAACATGTGTTGTATGATTTTTGAATTGAATTTAATTTTTATTTTCAATTTGGATTTGAATTTGGACTTTCAATGCTAAAATGCACATGAAATTAACTGAAATTCAGATTTGGTGAAATGTGAATTTGATGATTTGGAATTAGATGAAATTAATTGAAATTTGAATTTGGGGAATTTGGAGGATTAAGATTAATTAATTTAAATAATTTAAAAGAAATTATTTAAACATTAGAAATGTGATTTAATATAAATAATAAAGATTATTTAATTAAGGAATTAATTAAAGAAAGGGAAAGATGGGATGAAAGACAAATGATTAGTTTGAATAGAAATAAGCATTAAACATTCAAATAAATACAAAAAACCCCATTATACCTTTGTAAGCTTCCACTTGTTCCTCGGATTGAGCTTGATGAAGTGAAGACGCCCCTTTGATGCTCCACTTGATTTTCTCTTTGCTTGTTGTGGATGTGGATTGCTCTCAAATACTCAACAAGATAGATGGATAAATGGATATGGATAATAATGATTTGATAGAGTACTATGAGAAAGTGATAAGAATGTGATAGAAGGAGATGAGAGGAGAAATTGGTAGCATAAGGATAGAAGAATGGAAGACCCCCTTTGAGAAGGAAAGATGCTCCAATTTATAGATTGGAGGAGGCCAATGGAGGCTCAAGATTGATTTTCTTATGAAAGGCTAAGATTGATTCAAGATAGTGGGCATGGATCAAGGATGCATTGCAGAAATAAAAAAGGAATATAAAATTCTTTAGAAAAGGGTGGGAAAGAAATTTGAACTTAAAAGTGATGATTGCATAGGGGGATTCAAAGAAATTTGAATTCTTTTAGAGGTTCAAGATTGATGTGACATGAGTGGGGGAATTTAAAATTGGAGAATAATGATAAATGGGATTATGAGAAATTCTAGAAGAATTAATTAGGCTGAGTGGGGATTAGGAAAAAGTGATTTGTAGAAATCACATGATTAGGTTAATTAATTAAAATTAATTAACTGAGTGGGTTTAGAGGAAATAATTAATTTATTTGATAAATTAATTATTGGACAATAGTGAAAAGATTAATTAAATTAGATTTAATTAACACTGAGAAAAATAAGGATACATAATTAAATAAATTAATTATGTTGACAGGCTCAAATTAATTAAATATTGATTTAATTAATTTAGGTGTCTACATTTTGCCCCTCTTTGATATAGTGTCATGAAGTGATGTTATATCGAAGAAGAATAAAACATAGTGGAATATAAGGATAAAGACTAGTAGCATGATACCCCAGTCATAAGATGAGGAAGAATGACGAGGAGGAAGGATGATGAGGAAGTAGTTGTATGCCCCCTCAAGAGGACATATGGGTTTGAAGAACATGGGTGTGCTCTCAAAATGGATGAGAAGATGAGGTGATAAAATAATGAGTGATGAAGAGGGAAAGATGATGGATTGGAGTCTTGTGAATGAAATAAGATAAAGAAATGATAAATGGATGGGATTTCTTGTTGAGCAAATATTCAGAGTAAACCTAGTTTAATATTGTCATGGATAGTCTACACCACTGATTATAAGAACCAGGATGATATGAAGATCTGAGGCGTGGACTGACGCTCAAACAAACATGAATCTCTTGCACACAACCATGTAAGCATTGAGAAACATTGATACAAGGTTCTAGGTTCATACAAGAAAGACCCTCAAACATGGCATATTGCAAAGATGATGCCCCATTATACCCAAGCCAAGACATACCAAGATATAGGTTGATCAAGGCAGCCATGATCAAGTATATTCCTGGGACACAAGATAAAAATCAAAGCAGAAAGATCAACCATGCAAACAACATGCACATGACCAACTGACATCTCTTGCCAAGAGTAGGTCGTGGATTTGGATAAACTGTCAGACTAGGGAAGGATGCATCTCGATGGGAAGGTGATGGATTTGGATACAGGTTGATGCTTGGATTTTATTAGCACAATATGGGTGGGTGTTTGGATTAGGCACAAGTCAATTTAAGCTCAGGTAGATGGGAAAAGATTAGTTTGATGGATTGGATAAGAAGGATAAATGATTAGATAGGATGAAAAGGGGGATGGATGACTGAATAGGATTGGACTAGGGATGGGATTAATGATTGAATTAGAAGAGATGGAAAATTTGATTGGATGAGATAGGATTGGATTGTGGATGATAGGATAAATTAATTGGAACCAATGATAGGGAGAACCAAGGTTTAGTAAAAGGATGGATGAATGGCGAGATATTGTTTGGGTGGGAGACAGATGGATCGAGTGGATGGATATGGATAGGATATGGAGGAATAAAGGATGGAGAGTAGGATGATGGAGACCCAAGGACTATGTTGCAAAGGAGTGCAATACCCCACACTAGAGGTAGTGGAATTAAGGATGTAAGGATGGTGGATAAAGATGTATGAGATGGAAGGATAATGTGTAATAGATATGGATGGATAGAAGAATTAAGGTTTGTGTGTTCCAAACCATGCATATACATTATTTTGCCTCTAACATGATCAAGACCAAAGATAAGAATGGAGGATGCATTTGGATAGGATGGCGGATATGTGATGGAGGATATGGATAGGATAGTCAATATCAAAGATAGGAAAGGAGGATAGACTTAATGTGGATATTAGGAAGACATGGATGAAGCTTTCCCCCAAGTGCGGAGTGAAAGAGGATGAGGGGATTACACATGATGCTTGTTTGCCAAGTTTTCATCATGGTACTTATGTGTGTAAAAAAGTGGAATAAGTCTGTAAGCTGCAAGACACAACACTTCAATTAAGTCATTACATGTATGGTTAGACAGATACACTTCAATTAATTCATTAAATGTAAGCTTTGATACCATGTGAGAGTTGAGAAACACAATATCATAGGAGCCTAAAGATCTTCTACAAGCTGAATAATTTATTACAAGGAGAAGCAAGGAAGCAAAATAATTCAAAAGAAAAACACTGAAAAATATGCTCAAAAATATGAGAGCTCAATATTCACAAAATGTGTAATGTGATAATGATACAAGGAAAAGAAAATTAAACTCTAATAGGTCAAGAAACTCTAAAAGGGAAAACCTAGGCTTGCACATAATAATTAATAAAAGAATTAATTATTATGCACCTAATGTTAGCTTAAGTGTAAAAAAGAGATAATAGGGAACTTAAAGAATTAAACAAATATTGTTTAATTAATCAAGTAAAGACCCGATTACTCTAACAACCCCCCTTAAGCTAGACTTAGGGAGAAGCTAAAACCTAGAACAACTACTGAAAGCAGGAAAGATGGGTCTCGACAACAAGGCCTGATCAAGTACCCAAATACAATGAAATCTCTATGTAATGGAGAAAAAGGAGAAAACCCAGTGGGAAAAAACTCCTCTCCAAAAAGAGATAAAAGAACATGCTGAAAGAAGAAGAAGGAAGGAAGGCCTCATAAATACCCCCCAAGGACAACTTCCTTCACCCCAAGCATAGAGCACAACTGAAGATAGCGCGATGATGCAAAAGGTTTCGTGAAGATGTCTGCAACCTCCTCGGTAGTGGGAATGTACTTTAGAACGAGAGAACCATCCTAAATCAACTGGCAGATGAAATAAATATGAATCTCAATGTGCTTCATCTGTTGATGCTCTATCGAGGTGTGGGAAATATGAATAGCACTCTAATTGTCACACCAAAGAACAGTGGGACTATCAGGAGGAAAACCAAACTCAGTCAACAACTGTCGAAGCCATAAGATCTCCTGACTGGCAAGCATAGCAGCTTGGTACTCAGCCTCTATACATGATAATGCATGAGTAGTCTACTTCTTGCAAGACCATGTAATGGGACCAGAGCCAAGACAAAAAACAAAGCCAGAAGTAGACTTCTGATCAGTGACATCACCAGCCCAATGTGAGGTTCCCCTGATGTGTAGTGAATGCCATGAGAACTAGAGCCCTGAATGTACCGCAAAATACATTTGGCATCTTTCCAATGACTCTCATGAGGATCATGGGACAATCTAGAGACAAGGCCAACTACAAAGGAAAGATCAAGACGGGTGTGAGTCAGGTACAACAAACTGCCAACCAACTACCTGTAAAGTGTAGAATCTACTGAAGGAGTGAGACAAGTAGTAATCAAAACAACCCCTGACTGAAAAGGAGTGGGAGTAGGCTTGCAATCAAGCATACCAAAGCACCGAAGCATGTCAAGAGCATACTTATGTTGGTAAATGTAGATCCCATTAGAAGACCGAATCACCTGAAGACCAAGGAAATAGTGCAGAAGACCAAGATTTGTCATCTCAAACTAGTCCATCAAGGCTCGCTGAATATGCTGAATCATAGAGGATGAGATACCTATGATGAGGAGATCATCAACATATAGCACAAGAATCAGGATCTCACCCTCAAAAAGTTGAATATACACTATGTGATCAGAATGATTGCGGGTGAAACTAGTGGAGAGCAAGAAAGAATCCATCTTCTCATACCAAGCCCGGGGGGCCTGTTTGAGACCATACAATGAATGCCGAAGACTGCAAACCAAAGAGTTGTCCTACAAAAATACCTGAGGCTACTCCATGTAGATTTCCTCCTATAGGTCCCCATGAAAGAAGGCACTCTTCACATCCATCTGAAAAAATAGGCCATCCTTGAGAAGCTGCAAGAGATAGTACAAAGCGAATAGAATTCATCTTGGCGACAGGGGCAAAGGTCTTAGAGTAATCAATACCCTCAACCTGTGAGAAACCCTTCACAACAAGATGTGCTTTGTACTTATCAATGGAACCATCAACAACATACTTAGTGCGATACAACCAGCGGCACCTAACCATCTTTTTGCCCTTAGGAAGAGGACAAAGATCTCAAGTATGTTTCCTCATCAAAGAGTAATACTCCTCTGCCATAGCACAATCCCACTCAAGGTGTCCTGTAGCCTCTACAAACTTCTGAGGATCATCTGAAATGGCATGACTCAAAAGACTAGAACCCACAGTATGAGAATAGGTATGACGAGTATCTAAAGGATCACCGGCCATAAAACCTATCGCCTCAACAGTAAAGAGAGCCCACTTGGGCATCTAAGGTAGAGCAGTTGGAGGTGGGGATGGTGGATCATCAGTACCATCATCAAAATCATCCTCAAAATAATCCTAAAGAGATGCAGTGGAAGGAGTAGGCAGAGGAGTAGATACTAGAGTCGGGGTATCCACTGTGGGAAGGCGCTCATCAAACTGTACATCCCATCGAAACAAGACCTCTCTGGAATCAAGATCAAACAACCTGTATGCCTTAACATCCTCATAGTAGCCAACAAAAATGAGGGGTCAGCTCTTCCGCTCCATGTCTTTCCTCTGAGCATCAGGAATAAAAGCCCATGCCTCACTGCCAAACACTCGAAAAAAAGAAACATCAGGCTTGTCATGAGACCAAGCCTCCTCAGGAGTCATATGTCGAATCACCTTGTGAGGCATTTGAATCTAAATATAGTCGGCACAATTGACTACCTCAGCCCAAAAAGATGAATCCATGGACCTAGATCGAATCATACAATTTTCCATCTCCCGTAAATTTTTGTTCTTGCACTCAGTGATACCATTCTGCTGAGGGGTGTACGGAATAGTAAACTGATGTTGCAAACCATGCTCTATGCAAAAATCTCTGAAATCCTGATTTACATACTCCCCCCCATTATTTGTATGTATCTACTAAATAGAACAACTAGACTGCTTCTCTACAAATGTCTTGAAGATTCGAAATGAATCAAAGACATCAGACTTGTACTTAAGAAAGTACACCCATGTGCGTCTAGAGAAGTCACCAATAAAAGTGAGTACATACTTGGCCTCAGAAAAAGGAGTGGGAAATGACATGAGATCATTGTGAATCAACTCCAAGGGTACCAAAGCACAAGGGTCTCTTCCCTTTGGAAAGGGATCTATGTGATACTTGCCAAGCACACAACCATGACAAACACCATCAGTGCAGGAAATCTGTGGGAGCCCATGAACAAGTGCCTATGTACTCATCTGTTGAAGATATTTGTAATTGACATGGCCCAAACACTCATGCCAAAGCTTACTCACTGAATCTCCATGTGCTATAAGAGATGAACCTGCACCCATAGAGGGCTCAAATCCATCAAATCTGTACAGATGAGATGTAGTATCAACACTCCCAGGAGCCACAACCAAATCAGAGTCATGGAGGTTCCAAATAACCACGTCATGTGGTGAGAACTCAACTGTCTTACCAGAGCCAGAATGGCAATTTTGACAAATGGACAGGAGGTTCGTTGAGATGTCAGGGACAACCAGAACATCCTGCAGAGTACCCCCATCCAAAGAGACAAAACCTAAACCCAAGACTGAAAGCTGAAGTGAATCACCCACTGCAATATGTGAAGTATCACAAGAGGCAAGAGAAGTAACCAACTATTGAGTGTGAGTCATATGGTGAGAAGCACCAGAATCTAGTATCCATGTGGACCCAAAGGTCAAAGCTCGAGCAGTAAGAGCATGACCTTTCCCTATGGAAGGAGAAGACGCCTGAGGTGAGGAGATGTGATGCTGCTGCATGGCTTCCTCTAAAGCCTCTAAGCATTCCCAACACCTAGAAACTGGATGTCCTTCCTTGTCACAAAAACTGCAAGTGTCTCCTGATTTCTTCTCAGTCTTGGAGGAAAACTCACTAGACTGTGAAGATTTCCCATGTTTCAGAGGAAATGGTGGTTTAGAAATAGACTTAGGAGGAGGCTTGGAGGAATGCTCACTGCCTGCAGAATTCTTCTTTGGCTTCAGTTTCTGCTTTTGCTTCTCCTTAGAGGAATGAGCAACCAATGCTTTGTTATTGGATCCTAAGAGCATATCCAGCTGAGAAAGATGAGATTGCTCACAAGACAAACACTCACAAAAAACATCAAAGGTAGGCTGATAACTCAATGATAAGCAAATAGTACCAAACCGGTACTGAGAGGGGGGGATGAATCAGTACAGACAAAAATACATTCCTAAACCAGTTTGACAGCAGACACTTCAAATGACTAGTAGTCAGTGACACCGGTTTGAAATAGAGTGCAACCGGTAAAGCTAAGAATGTCTGAGACAAGCATTAACCGGTTACTCACTTAGCTTTTCACTCAACTTGAGACTACACTACCATTTCACCCTTATGCATAAATAGGTAATCTATCAACATATCATAATAACAGCTAGTTCAACATGTTTTATTAACAGGCATAAAACACAGAACCATCATATGCTTGACAAACAATAGAAAAGCATCACAAGATAAAAACATCACACATGACACACATATTTTTCACATGGAAACCCAACTGGGAAAAACCACAGTGGGGATGAATACCCACAAGCTGTTTTTGAACTCTTTGGAAGTCCGCTCTGTTAGGAGCCTTGTCCAGTTAGAGACATTACAATAGGTTCTGCTAGGAACCGATCCTGTTAGAGATCACCCAGTTAAGGGATGGCTACAATACCCGGCTAAGGGTTAAACCCTGTTGAAGGTTACCTTGTTAGAGGATTTCAAGAACTCAATAGCTAAAGAACTTTGAACTCAATAGCTTAGAGTTACCTTGTTAAAGGATTTACAGCAAGCCAGTTAAGGCTACCTTGTTAAGGGATTTTCCAACTATTGAGGTGGTTAGAGATCAACAGGTATTACAATGATTTGGTAACAACACTCAATGCCAATGCAGATCCACTTAAGCTCCTCTTTAAATTCTGCACTTACACTCTGCAGGTATCACAACTCTCCTTTTGGTCTGGCAAGATTCACGTATCCCTTCTCTTGGATACTCACACACAACTTTTGCCAACAACCCTAGAAAGAGTCACAACATCGGCCTTATAGAAAATAGTTAGGTCGGTAGCATAAACCCTAAACCCTAAACCTAATAGGTTAAGGAATTCAAACGGTTCAATCCTGACCGTTGAGCATACTTCATTAATCTCCATCGTTCATTTTCTGCCATTTTCATGGCGGCTAATAACCCATCATACATTATCACTGTTTTACTGTCTTCGCACATTCCCGAGATAGATAGGCAAGATCTTCTTCATGCAGGATCCTTCACGCACACAAGGCTTATGTGGCAACACGATCTTGTTCTTTGTTATCATGCTAACTCATCGCACAAAGTCACCGGTTGAGCCACATAGGCTTGAAGCACTTCAACTGGAAACCCTAAAGTTGAGACTACCAACTGATAGTCATACAAAGCTTCCATGTGTCGGTTCCCATAACCATATGCCGGTTCACCTTTGATCAAGCACACCGCTTCACTTTGGCACACATGCCAGTTCACAGTGTTATACCGGTTCTCACATATGCCGGTTCACACCTCTGCAACATATTGACATCAATGACAACATACAATGTCACTATGTCCTCATACCGATTCACATAATGCCAACAATTGGTGAAACAAGCACCCAAGTTATCCATGGTGGAGTAGAAAGCAGAGGCAAAAAATTGAAAATGACCCTGAAGCTTCGAAAGAATCAAGTGAATGCACTTTGTGTCTGTCTTGATCTTGCCACATCCCTGAAGAATGGATCTGGTAGTCTTGAACTTGTTCAAAAAATCCTCAATGGTGGGAAAGGAATCAGGTGACAAGGAAACCAACTCTGCCTCAATCTGCAATGCCCAAATCTCATTAACCCTCCCAAAAAGAAACTCAAACTTCAACCACATAGCCCGAGGAGTGAGCAACTCATCAAAGTGAAACAGAAGACTGTCAGAGACGTGCAAAGAGAGAAAACACATGGCCTCATCCATCTTGTTTATATGTTGAAGAAGCGCATAAGGACATTGCAAGAGAGGTTGAACCTCATCCAAACAAGACCACAACCCTTGTGCTTGGAGAAGCCTCATAATGCGGGGCTTCTAGGTGTGATAGTTGTGTGAAGTCAACAACTCAACTGAAGGATCTTCCATGAAAACTCTACACCTACATCTGCTTGTTGGTTTTTTATTATGTGATCTTTCAGAATAGACAAAAGATGCAGAAGGGTTTGTTTGTTTTGAGAGTTTCAGTGTTCTTGATTTCTGATATAAATGACAGAAAGTGAGAAAAAAACACCCCCCCAAAATAGATAAGCCCAAACCCTAGTACATACTGATGAGAAGGAAGTAGTGCATAAGCAAAAAAACTTCAAACTGACATCTTATGTACTTGATGAAAATTCTGATAAACAAGATCACATATCTGAATAGAGCATGCTGAGAGCTTTCCAACGCCTATTCATTTTCAAAAAAATAGAGTCCGTTTGCCCATTCTAGGGACCTGGAAGTGCAGAAAAGAGACCCAACTTTGATTGGAAAAAAGTACAATCAAATAGAAAAGTCAAAAAAAACATCCAACACCATGATGTCCAGCTCAAAACCATCTTTCTGATGCCTATTCTTTTTCCAAAAAATGACTCCAGATACTCAAGATATGGCCAAAAAAAGAACCCCCCCTCAAAAAGGCAAGAGGGTGGTGGTCTGATGGAGGGGCCAGGTGGCGGTGGTGCTTGGGCGACACTTCGGTGGTGCTCTACTGGTGATCTAGGGAGGAGTGGCGAGGCTGTGGAGGGGGCGGTCGGGCACAGGGAGAGGTCAGGCGGTGGCAACGGTAGCACAGGGAGAGGCGGGTGCAGTGAGAGGTCGGGTGGCGGTGGTGATAGGAAAGGTCAGGTGGCGGTGTCAGGGATCGGTAGGGTGGGACCAGAGGGGCCGATAGGATCTTGCGCTGACAGTTCTGGTCGGTCGGACTGCCAGTGGTACAGAGTACCCCTACGAAACCCCAACGTCCAAAAAATGAGTTTTTTTTCAAAAAAATAAAATTTCTTTTCACCTTTCTTTTGATTTATTTATTTATTTATTTTAAATCAAAAAATCGACCTGCATGCTGTAAAAAGGCAAAAAAAAAAGTTTTGAAATTTTTTCTCGAACTACTTGCCAAGGCCATATGGCCTGGTACTGAAGAAAAGTTACCCCCAGATGCTCAGGTGTCAAAACTAGGCAAGTTTTATATGACTATAGGGGTTTTTGGGCCTTCTGAGAACAATGGTGAGGTTTGTTTATGCTCAAAGTGCTCAGAAAGAAAGGCCTATCCCTAAGTACATAAAAAAACTTCCTAAAACCCCAAATCTGCTTCCAATGCAAAAATTCTCAAAACAAGAACAGATAATTGTAGATCTGAAGCTCTGATACCACGTGAGAGTTGAGAAACACAACACCACAAGAGCCTAAAGATCTTCTGCAAGTTGAATAATTTGTTACAAGGAGAAGCAAGGAAGCAAAATAACTAAAAAGCAAAACACAGAAAAATATGCTCAAAAAGATGAGAGCTCAATATTCACAAAATGTGTAATGTGATAATGATACAAGGAAAAGAAAATTAACCTCTAATAGGTCAAGAAACCCTAAAAGGGAAAACCTAGGCTTGCACATAATAATTAATTAAAGAATTAATTATTATGCACCTAATGTTAGCTTAAGTATAAAAAAGAGATAATAGGGAACTTAAAGAATTAAACAAATATTGTTTAATCAATCAAGTAAAGACCCAATTACTCTAACAGATAGACTTAATGTGGATGGTAGGAAGACATGGATGAAGCTTGCCCCCAAGTGTAGAGTGAAAGAGGATGAGGGGATTACACATGATCCTTGTTTGCCAAGTTTTCATCATGGTACTTGTGTGTGTGAAAAAGTGGAATAAGTCTATAAGCTGCAAGACACAACACTTCAATTAAGTCATAACATGTATGGTTAGACAGATATAAGAATAAATAATAAAGCCATAACAAAATGACTAATTGCCTTCTAAAAGATGCGAGTATAAGATTGCTCTCAGATTTGTATAAGCAATACTAGTGACTAGACTACACCAAGATGAAGGATTTAATCTATATGAGCATGATATTAAGCTAAATGGATGCAAGATGGATGAATAGTAAGCTATATGAATTCAAGCAATCATGAAATATGCTAAAAGAAACTAAACTAAGATGCAATAATCTCAAAAAGCAAGCACAATATCTTCAATGACTCCAGAGAAAAAATTGTATAATAACAATAAATCTCCAGGGTGTTTTGAATGAGAGATGAAGGCTGAATTTATAGAGAATCACAAGAGACACCAAGAAAAATCACAATTTAGGATAATTGAAATAATTGAGAAATCGGATTCAGTTAACCTTGAGATATATTCCAATTATAGTTTAACTGAAATGCATTCAGAAACGAAGTTTGAGTTTGCATTAGAAATATATTTCAATTAATTCCATGCACTTGAGATAAAAATAGGTAATTCATTGATTTATTCAAGAAAAGAGTCTTGTCAATGCAACTGAACTTCTTTTTCTAAAAGCTTTGAGTTCCAATTTTAGAGAATGATTAAATTTCTTTTAAATGCTTTTCTGATTTCAAGTTCTGAATTTAGAAGAAAGAAATAATATCTCAAGTTTGATTTCTTTCTCAATTAAATTCTTTTATTTTATTTCATTTTAACTCTTGCTTTGTGATTAATTCCTCTTTTGTAATAAATTGATTTTTTTTATGATTAATGGCAAATTTATTAATTAATTAAATATGCTAAGATATTTAATAAATTAAATAGGATAATAAATCAAAATGATTTTATTGGAATGATTTAATTAATTAATTAAATATTTAATTAATATAGAATAATTCACTTGCCATGTGACATTTAATGATTGAAGAACTAATAATGTGCTCAAGATTGATTTAATTGCTTTTGGTTAGGACCTTGGTGATGTTGTCGAGATTAGGGGCCCATGGTTTAGATGACCATTTTTAGGGTATTACAGTACTTACCCAAGGCACCACAAGAAGTGGTTTTCACCATTGGATGGAATGATTTTTCTTTACTTTTTCTGGAATTTTTTTGTATTTTTTGCATTTTTTTTTGAATTTTTCTTTGAGAATAGTTTGGATGGATAAAGATGAGGATAAGTGGATATGGAAGATAGTGGATGCGTGAAGGAGGAAGGTAGGAATCAAGCATCTAGTTTCATGGATGGTATCCCTTAGTATTTCTTTGAACTGGAGGTATGCTCATAGATGTTGATAACAATATTGGGGAGATTAAATGGATAGGGGATGGAAGACAAGGATTTGCAAAGTATTGGACTAACGAAATGGGATTGTGAAAAATGGATGGTGGATAATGGATGGGGTTTTGAATTTTTTTTTGAAGATCAACATTGGCACACACCTTGAAGGGTGGTGGAGTAGTGGAGGAGGGGACTTTGGATTAGATGGAGGATAAAGTGTGTATTTTGGGACATGAAGACCCAAAATAGAAGAAGGGGATGATGGAGTTGGGATGGTGGATTTTGGGACATAAGGACCCAAAATGGATTTTGAAGATGGAGGAGTGTTAGATGGAGGATTGGAGGACTTGTGAATGGATGGAGCTTTTGGATTAGCAAATTTGGATGCCAATTTTGATTTTACTTTGAGATGCATTGCTTCTTTGAGTAGTTTGGGAATCCAAATAGTTTTTGGTTTTTTCTTTTGGGCCTTTGTGGCCTTTTTTATTTTTCTTTCTTTTGGATCATATTTTTCTTTTGAGCATGTCATTTTGAGGGGACATGTTGATCCTTTGATTTTTGTGGATTTTGAGCTTTATGCTTTTTTAGATTGGGCATCCAAATTGCTTCCAATAGCAATGGGATGGGTGCATTAGAATGAAGGGTCTAGGGATTTTATGGATGGTGGGATGATGGAAGGAGAGTGTTGGGAGGCATTCAATGATGTGTGCCTTTGTTGATCTTTCTTAGGGATTATTTGATGGATGGAAGGAATGGAGGATTTATCTTTGGAATATAGGGTCCCAAAATGGATGTGGAAGATGAGGGATGGTGGGGTTTTGATTTGCATGAAGGACTTTTGGATTTAGGAGGAATAGAGGAAATCTGATATGAAGAGTAGGAGAGATAATGGTGTGTGGAGGTTCCCTCTTCATGATTGGGTTAAGGTGAACTTTGACAGTGCAACTAAAGGAAATCCTGGGAATGCTGGAGGGGGAGGGGTCATTAGAAACTCTTATGGATTTTGTGTTGATGTGATTGCCTCTCCCTTTGGAGTTCAAAACAACAATGTGGCAGAAGCTTTGGCAATTTTAAATGCCTCCAGCTTGCTCAGAGTTCTAATTTTAAAAGCATATGGCTAGAGGGGGATTCCCTCAATATTATTCAAGCTATTAAAGGTATTATTTCCCCTTCTTGGAACATCCATAATATCAGTGATAATACTAAAAAATTGTTAGATGCCTATGATAGTGTGATTATTACCCATACCTTTAGGGAAGGTAACAAGGTAGTTGATTTGTTAGACAATGAGGGGGTCATTTTAGCAGAGGATCCTAGGTATATCAGAGAATTATCATGTAAGAACGGAGTCCGAGAGCAATTATTATTTGATAGAGTCCATGGTACATGTTAATTTCATATTACCTTTCTGGGTTCGGAATTCAATGATAGATATTGGAGTGTTGTGGAGTGTCAATTGATTACCTATTTCGTGTGTCGTGATAATGAGAACCGGTGTGACAATCCTTATCATATTAAGTGATGGGTTATTTTGAATGCTTTAAAAGATTATTTGAACAACAAGAAAATCACCTTGTTTTTTTATTCTAGCGTCTTGCTTCTTCAGCATTTGGTCATCTTATGCTCTGTTGAGGGTTTCAACTTGAACAACCATCACATTATGGGGGGAAATCTTAACCACAATGAGCCTTCCAATTGTGATAGCTGGAAAAATGAAAGGAAAATATGGAAAAGGTTGCACAAATATGGCTTCACCGATTACATGGAGAAACTGCACGGGAGCAACAAGTCTGTTTCACATGGTTTCACCAACAGCTGGAGCAATAATAAAGTTACTCTGTTTGGCTAGACTTGGAAGTTGGATGAATATTTGGTGGTGGAGGTTACCGGCTTGTAGAAGGATGGCATCAAATTCTACAGAGACCGCAAGTTCTCGGTGGAAGTTACCAAGAATTTTCCCAAAAATGAAGAAGAACGGGCTCAGCTCGCTAAAAAGGATAATGCTTTCCACTATCTCCCTAACCAGGTAAATTATTTCTGGCAGAAAATGTTGAAATTTTTAATGGAATACCTTATGGTTGATGGAAGGTTTTCAAAAGTTTACAATTACCACTTTGTCATCCTTAACCATTTTCTCCATGGATCTAAGATTTTGTTGCCCTTCTACTTGGCCTCTTCCCTTAACAATAGCCTGGCCGACCATGCCAAGAAACCTAAATCCTACCCCATTGCTCACCAAGGTCTTATTTTGTTAATATATAATCATCTGAAGGGTAAAGCTAGGGCTAATAGGGATGATCCCTTTATGGAGAATGCCCACATTTCTGAGGGTTATGATAGCTCTGATTCTTATTAAGATTCTTCTAATCTTCCTCTGAATAAGAAATTGAGGGTTAGTGATGAAGCTAAAGAAGACATGGAAGAGAATGTTGGTTCTGAGCAGGAGCAGGGGAAGCAAGTGGAAGAAGAGGTGGAGAATGAGTAGGAGAAGGAGTTTGAGGGTGAGGAAGGGGATGAGCAGAGAGAAGAGGATGGTGAAGAGTCAGAGGCAAAGGATAATCCCTATGTCTCAAATAACAGGGATGATGTTCAGCATAGCATGGAGGAGGGAAACCCTAGGTCTGTGGACTCTACCCCGGATTTGGAGAACGTGGAATCCATTCTGAATGCTGCTAGAAATAGCAGCCTAGAAATGTTCAATTTTCAAAAATGGGTGATTGATAACATCACTAGTATTCAGGATAAACAGAGAGAGGTGGATTTTAAAATTAAGAATTTGATTAAGGATATCAACATTAAAGCTAAAGAGGATGATGCGGAGGATACTAGTGTTGCAGAGGACAAAAAATAAATTTCAGACTGGCCGGAAAGAGACATTATTAAGAGAGATTTGAAGAATCTTGAGGATGTGGTGAGGATTATGAAAGAATAGTGTGAGGTTGACAATGTCCTGATAAACAATTGAATTCAAAAAACTGAGAATGCTTTGAAGAAATTCATGGAGCATAGTCTGGCGGTGTTGAAGGTGTCCTCTCAAAATATGAATGTGTTGGTTGCTTGCCTGGAGAAGAACAAGCAGAATAAAGAAATGGTGATCATTGATGACGAGTCGGCTTCTACTTTTGTTCTACACTCCTCCAGACGCAGAACTAGGCAAAATACAAGTGAGATGGATTTGAAGACCAAATACAATAACCAGATGCAAGAAAATAAATAATTGAAAGAGGCAGCTAATGTGATGATGATACTAGTCAAGTATGCGGAAGAGACTATAAAGATTTTCATCTGATATGTAATTTGGTTTTAGGTTGTCAGTCTCTCGTTGGCCTTGAGATTTTCTTTTCTTTGGTTGTTGTTCTTTTTGCTGCTCTTCAACAGCCTTTCTCTCTTTGTTCTATTTTTTCTATTTTCTCTTTTGCTTATCTCTTCGTTATGTAAGCGGGTTTCGGGTCCCTTAAAACCTATTTTTCCTTAATCAAAAATAGCTTGAGTGTTAGCTTGAGGACCCTTATTATTTCAGGAACAAGATGCAAGTCCATTTTGATGGGGATGGGATGTGGAAGGGATATTAGGATGTTTATATGCATTGGGATCGTGACATAGAGATGAAGGGATACTTTGATCTTCACTAGGGATGGTATCATGAGATGGAAGAGGATCATGCAATGGTGGGAGAAGATTGGATGTAAGGATCATATAATCATGAGAGGAAGTGGAAGAGATGATATCATTAGATGGAGTGGGGTGTAGAGATGGATTTTGAGATGGAGAGGTATCATGAGATGGATGGATGATTTGATCTTGAGGTGAAGAGCAATCTATGTTAGCATGTGTTGGAACAAGCTCTTGGCATGTTTGGAGTTGTGGGGATTGTATGATGGAGGAGAATATGGAAGCTTCAACTTGGTAGATGGAGGGATGGTTTTATTATGAAGTGTGGGGGATTGGGATTTGTTTTGAGGTGGAGGTGATGGAGGTGGATGGAGGACTTGAGGAGATTTGGAAACTTTGCTTTGAGGTGGGGATTTTGTCTCCTTTGCTAGCATGTCTTGGATAAGATTATGAATGATGGACTTGGAGGATGTGGATAATATAGATTTTGGAGGATTAGGATTAGATGTAGGATGGGGATTAGATGGAGGATAAGGATTGGATAGAGGATTGGGATAATGGATTGGGGGATTAGGATTAATGCTTGGAGGACTATGGAGTAAAGGATTTGGATGGGGAGTAGAGGTCATGAAGGTGTTGTAAAATGATGGGGGTTGGGATGTGGATGGGAGGATAGACAAAGGTACATATGCAGATGAGGGATAATATGGAGATACAGATGGGAAATAAGATGGATTTCCCTTATCAAAGGTAGAGGAAGGATGAGAAATATGATATAGATTGGAATTAGAAACAATGTGTTGAGATGAAATGGATGGGTATATGATAGATGGATGGGAAGTTATGGGATTGACTTGGTAGGCAGGTTGAGGTGGTTTGTGAACTTCCATGAGCATCTGCTCATACCAAGCCTTGAAGTTCTAGGTAGCCATGTTGAGAATGAGGGACTAGATTGGAATTGGATGAATATGTTTTGGAGGAGAAATATGATGAAGATGATGTTAAATGAAAATGAGGTTTAGGACTTGGCTTTGAATGTTGATGGGTTGGATTTGAGGATTTATTGGATTAGATTGGTTGATGACTTGATCGAGGATTGATGAAGATTGTACCTATTACCAAAATTTTGCACATGCCAAATTTGGTGCCCTAATGAATCCTTGCATTCATTCATATTAAAAAGGCCAAATCATGAGCGAGAAATCAGAAATGCACTATTTTTGTCTAATTTGTTTGCTTCATGTGCAGATACAGGAAAAGCAATGCAGCATGTTGGCTAAAAGGGGCTCCCACGAGGGTTGAACTCAGCATTTTGTAGATCACATAAATATTTATGCTCCTTCATAGATGAAATGGTGGGGCTGATGTAAGGCCAAAAGAAACTCAGAGCAAATGCAATCAGCCTATGTAAAGTTTTTACTTGGGCACCAAAGAGGGTTATTTAAAAAGCTAGAGAACTTCCAAGCTTTCAGTCGCTAGGCATGAAGAAAATTTATCCCACATTGGCCGCGGGGAGGATCTTTTTTGTATTTAAAACCAAAGCCACATATAGCTATAGTGTCAAAGCTTACGGGATTTTGGCAAGAAGAGGTAGCTCGTGGCTTGGTAGACCCCGCACACATGCACTATAGTGTCCGCTCTTGATTTGACTTATTTTGACTAGAGTTGACTTTTATATTATACTTTATACACTTATCTAGACTATATTTTGATGATTTGGATGATGATTACTCATGTGCTTTAGTGAAATATGATTGATGTTAGACAATATTGGACATATGTTGTTTTGATTATCTATATGGATGTTGGTATTATCATGATTGATCATGTGATTTGATGATATATGTACTGAATGGATTTTATATGCTCACTATGTGATGGATTATTGATAGATTAGAATATCATGGTTTTGATGATGATTATGATTATGCTAACCCTACTTCATGATTACATATGATGAGATGTTTATGAGATGTATTTGACTATTGTTTGATTGTCTTCGTGATAGAGATGATTCCACATCACTCATTGTGAGCGGGATGTGTCATCGTGATTCTCTATCACTTGCTTGTTCTATATATGTATATGTATATGTATATGTTGTATTGTCGTTTTGTGGTTGCAGTATTTTGCAGGTACCAGACATCGACTCCACCTGGCTTCACAAGTCTAAGCGTGTCTTTAATTCCAATGGCTTATGTGGTTCAGAGATGGCATGAGTTTCCCCTCAAATACTCTAGGTCTAAGTTGTTCACCGTAAGTAGTCAGTGTCTTGGCATAATTCGCCATGTCAGATAGTAAACTTGGTCTTTTGGTATTGTGAATTCATTTTATGTCGATTGATTTACTTGTTTATGCTAGAGTAATTATGTGGCTCTTGATGTGCAGTTTTATAATTTGTAATGTTTATTTTAATGTATTTAATTTATAAGTTTTGAATATTTAATTATTTGATATTTATATTTATTTGATAATTAACATTTATTGATTTTATGATTATTTATTTCATGAGTTTTATTGTTGTTTAATATTTATTTAATATTTGTGATTTAATCTTTAATGGTATTTGATTATTTAATTATTTATTTGACCTTCTATGGTTTGATATTTATTTGATATCTTATATTTATTTGGCTCTTTAATTTATTTTATTAGCCTTTGGTTTATTTGATTTTAATTCCCGTTTGGATTATTTATTTATAGCTTATATTTATTTAATAATTTGACTTTTATTCCTAAGTGGGATGTATGAACACATTAAATTAAATAAAGAAATAAAACAATCCCAAAGAGCTGAATAAGTCTATTTCATTTACTTTACCTACCCTTCGCTCTCATTGGTTAAATTCAAAATGGGTCAACAAATTATATTATACAGTGGGTTGGTAAAATATACTCCAGAATGGAATATTTTGATTGGCCGAAATTGAGGCTAGGGTTTTAGATTATTGTTGCTTTTTATTTTCTTTCCCGTGAGGTTTTTTCGGGTTGGTTGGCTCTTCTCTGGAAAATTTCTCCAGCAAGTTTTCTTCTTGGTTTTGGATTTCTTCTCTCTTGGATTTGGCTAGAGCTTGGATTGGACTTGGTTTGGCTTGCATTTGTGTTGTTCTGTATTATATTTGCGTTGTTCTGTATTGCATTTGCATTGCTCTGCGCAACATAAGTGTTGTCTTAGGATGCATAAGTGTGAATCTGGAAACATAAGCATTGTTTTAGAATGCATATGCACGAATCCGGATTTCAAAAGCGTTGTTCTATGTTGCATTTGTGTTGTTCTTTTTGGCAAAAGCGTTGTCATGCAGGGAAAAAGCGCTAAACTGTTTGTGTTTGTATTTTCCCAGTTTTGGTCATTTTTGAAGTATTTTCCCGAAATGATTTTTGTACCAGAGGCTTTATTTGAGGTCTATTAGTATTTCCCAATTTTGGGTTTGATCAGTTCTCATGCATTTTGATGGCTTTGAGTATATTTTCTCCTCTACACCATTGTGTACAGGTTAGACTCTCTTCCATATGGATAGGCCATGGATGATTGAGATGTTTTCTATGTTGTTTTGGACCAGCAAGTGAGTAGGCCTTGTTGTGATGTTATCTTTTATTTAATGGCAGCATTTGATGGCTTGATATGCCTTTGTTTATTGCTAGACAAGAGGCTCATTTTGCTATATTGGTGTTGTTGTAGCCTTGTTTATGTTGTAAGAATATGTGTGTAAGTTGTTGGCTACTTTGAGTATTATTTTCATGTAATTATGTTGGTAGAGCCTCTTGTAATTTATTGTTGGGCCATGTTAGGAGGAGTGGGCTTCCTTGTGATGACTAGGGTCATGAGAGATAGGCTTGCATGAGGTTCCTTGTAAGGATGCATGAAGTCTAGACCACCAGGGCACATTGGAGTTTTTGGTGATTTGTAAATAAGTGATAACCTAAAAATTAATGGGTTGGGTAGTTAGATTAATTAATAAGATGATAAATTGATTTGTGCCTCATGACTTAGTCTTAGGGAGGATGTTTTAGGATAAGCATGAGAAGGTCGTGAAGACGGTAAGCTAATCTCCCTTAGTCTCCCATAGGTTGAGATGGCTCCACATGTCCATCAGGCTAGTGCCCTGTGTTATTATCTTATTATGTTATGAGGATGGCATGTGATGACACTCCACTCCTACATGTGTTTCCCCTTTATGATTTATGATTATGCATATTGGATGCATTTATGTCTTGATGATTTTTATGCCTATTGGAGTTCATTCTTGTTGTATGTGTGAGTTATTTCTTGAGAGTCCTTGTGTGGTTAGTCTCCTTGGTTATAGGTGTCAGCTTAGGTTTAGAGTACGTGTTTGGACCTTGTGTCATCTCCTAGCATGGGGGGTGGTTCCTTTGGTTCCACATGGTCGGGAGGTTGGTGTTTTTTAGCCATTGGGATGTTCTCTTGGATTCTTCTTGCATGGATGTGGATTCTTCTTCATGATGTACTATAGATGTACCTTGTAGCAGATTTATGTAATGGATAAGATGGAATGTATGTAATGTAATATCTTTGTATATAGTGGATGGAATCTCTTAGTAGAAAGAGCTATGCTCATAATTTATTTAATGTATTCGTATTTGTAAGATGAATTATAGTTAGAGATTGGAATTTAGAGATATTATATTTGTACTATTGTAGAGATGTGATTTTATGAATAATGGAAATAAAGTGGAATATAGTTGGAATAGAATGGAATTGCTTTATGGATTAATTGTATTATTGCATGGAATGTTTATATGATAGTTAGAATGTTAAATAATCTTGAAAGAGTAATATTCGTAGATTAATAGGTGAATATGTTAGAAGATGTTAATTGGATCTAATAAATAGGAATAACTCACATAGATGCATTGGTAGAAATGAAATTATGCATATCATGAGGAATAAGTAATGTTGTAGGTAGCATATCTCATGGCTCTTCAATTCTAATATGATGCATTAATGAAGGTGAAATATACCTATCGTGTGTGTAGCATGTTATGGTGGAAATGAATTAAGTAATGATGTTAAAGTACCCTAGAGAAAGATTATTGATGTGGTGTTATTTTTGCTTGCATTATTTGATGAAATGAGCAATGATGTATGTTCATATTGGTTAATTGGTTAATTAATGTAAATAGATGGAGATGTTATATGTTGCATTAGTTGTTATTAGATTTCTAATAAAGAAAAAAATTATCTCCATTTGTATATTATTGTTTAGTTTCTTTAGGGTATTTTGGCGGGCATTACAACTTGGTATCAGAGCCCATGTTCAACACTGGGTACTCTAGTTTTCATTGAGCCCATTGTGCATTTTAGCATTTGGCATGGGGTAGCCCAGCAGTTTTATCTGTGCTATTTTTTATCTTGTTATAGTTCCCTTAGATGTTTAGTTTATAGTTTCCTTTGCATTTTCTTAGATAAAATGCTTGTTAGGGGTAGAGATCGCCGTCGTGTTGGTCAAATGGGTACTCATAGGAACCCTCATCTTGAGGTTTTTAAAGAGTCACACCATGAGGAATAGGAGCAGGGGCAGCCTAGAGATGATATGATTCCACAGTTGGTGAATGTGCTTCAGGAGCTTCTTGGTCGCCTAGGACCGAGACAGGAGGAGAACCTACAGGAGGGATCTCGTCATTTAGAGCATCAGGAGAGAGAGCGTTTGCATTCTCCTAGGAGGAGAATGGAGGTGGATCAGGAGGTGCTTGCAGCTAGTCACATCAGAGATCTGAATAGGACTCATCCTCCTACTTTTGATGGCTTAGGCAATGGCATGGAGGTAGAGACATGGTTATTGGATTTAGGTAGGTGTATTTCTATGCATCAGTGTAGCAGTAACACCAAGGTGAGATATGTGATTTTGCATCTTCATGATTTTGCGACGACATGGTGGCACATGAACGACAGAAGTTGCATTTGGACATAGCGACGATATCATGGGATTATTCTTGGAGCGGTTTCATGTTAGATTTCTTTTAGATCATTGGAGGCAGAGGAAGGGTGATGAGTTCCACAATTTGAGACAGCAGAGGATGACTGTGGAGCAATATAAGCATAGATTCTTCAAGCTTAGACAGTATGCTGGATATGCAGATGATGAGTTGATGTTGATTAAGTACTTTGTGAGAGGTCTTAATGATCGTATTGGTGGAGAGGTTCAGATGCACGGACCTAAGACCTTAGAGGCAATTGTGGAGAAGGCGAGACTAGCAAAGGAGAATCTTTCATTAGCATTAGGAGGAGCGACTGGAGGACAGATAGTTAGTGCACCTATTATAGGATCTACGGTGAGAGGACCACAGCAGCAGTCTTCAGGATATGCTAGGAGCCATTCTTCTTCTTTCCATAGTGGTCAGTGGTTTAAGAAGAGGTTTTCTCAGGGGTAGAGCTTTGCTCGAGGTGCCATATTTTAGGTTGATAAGAGTCACAATCATCAGCATGATAAGAGACCTACTCCTTCTCAGCTAGCGCAGAGTTCGCAGCCAGCTTCTAGTAGAGGTAGTGTTCAGCAGTCGAGTACAGTACCAGGTAGCAAAGTGTTTGTCAGGAGAGATTGCTTCGCATGTGGACAGCTAGGTCACATTGCCATTCATTATCCTCAACATACTTCTCAGATGTCAAGGCTAAAAAATCCAGCTACTTCTAAGCCTACAGTTGGAAATGCAGGCAGGTCTCATCGATTTTTTGTGGCGGTTGATAACCGTCAGGCTGGGCATCAAGCCACCATTGTTGAGACATCAAGTGTGATAGGTGGTATCTCTTGTTCAATGTTATTTGATTATGGAGCGTCAGACTCTTTTATTTCTCCTTTTCTAGTAGAGCGATGTGGGCTTGCTACGACAAAGCAAGAAGATAGGTGGCAGGTAGAGTTAGCTATGGGGTCCAAAGTGGTAGTGGATTCCCTTGTGCTCAATTGTCCTTTAGTTTTAGGAGATTTCCCTACTTCTGTGGATCTTCATGTTATGTCTTTGGGATCTTATGATGTGGTTCTTGGTATGGATTGGCTTGGATCTCACCAAGCAGATAGATTGTAGAGGTAAATGAGTGTAGTAGAAGGATGATAGTGGGAAGAGTGTGGAGATTGTAGGTATTCAAAGACCTATCTCTCTTTGCATGATTCATGCTATGCAGATGAAGAGGTGTGCATGTAAGGGTTCCCAGTTGTTTGTAGTTAGAGTGAAGGATGTGGATGAGGGAGTTAGCCCAGAGGATTTATCGCAGTAGCATTTTGTTCTTCAGGAGTTTGTAGATGTTTTTCCTAGTGAGATTCCAGGTATTCCCCCTTGGTAAGATATAGATTTCAGGATTGATTTGGTGCCAGGAGCTGAGCCTATTTCTAAAGCTCCCTATCGGATGACCACACAAGAATTGAATGAGTTGAGGGTTAGTTGGAGGATTTTTTGGTGAAGAGGTTTATTCATCCTAGTGTGTCCCCTTGGGGTGCACCTGTGTTATTTGTGAAGAATAAGAACGCATCTCTTTGACTATGCATTGATTACAGACAGCTTAATAAGGTGATGGTGAAGAACCGATATCCCTTGCCTTGGATAGATGACTTATTTGACTTGATTAAGGATGTCAAAATCTTCTCTAAGGTTGATCTTAAGTCTGTGTATCACCAATTGAGGATTCAGGAGACGGACATTCATCGCACAGCTTTCACACCAGATATGGTCATTATGAGTTCACATTGGTACCTTTTGGTCTTACGAATGCACCTTCTATTTTGATGAGCTTGATGAATGGTGTATTCAGGTTGTATTTGGATAGATTTGTATAAGTATTTCAGGATGATATTTTTATTTATTTGAGATTGATTGAGGAGCATAAGGATCATGTGAGGCAGGTTTTGCAGTGTCTTAGGGAGAATCAGCTATAGCCAATTTGGCGAAGTATGATTTCTTCCAGACAGAGGTGAGGTATCTTGGTCATGTGATTTTTGGAGAGGGTACCATAGTTGATCCCTTAAAGATTCAGGTGATTGTCGATTGGCTAGCACCCACTAATGTGGGAGAGGTGTGTAGTTTCATGGTTTTTAGCAGGATATTATCACATATATGTTCAGGATTTCTCCAGGATAGCTCATCCTATCACTTCTCTTCAGAGAAAAGGAAAGAAGTTTGTTTGGACAGAGCAGTGTGAGATAGCATTTCAGATCCTTAAGGAGCGTTTGACCAATGCACCTATTTTAGTAGTACCAGATCCTTTGGGGAATTTTGTGGTGTGCACAGATGCTTCTTTGGAGGTTCTAGGAGTAGTATTGATGCAGGATGGTTGTGTGATTGCATATGAGTCACGTAAACTTAATAATCATGAGCAGAATTATCCCACCCATGATCTTGAGTTAGCGACAGTGGTTCATGCTTTGGTTAGATGGAGGCACTTCCTTCTTGGACATAGATTCGAGTTGCACAGTGATCATCACAGTTTGCAGTATATCTTCACGCAACCAAATTTGAATGCTAGGTAGAGGCATTGGATGGAGTTCTTATGCGAGTATGAATTTGAGGTGAGATATATTCAGGGTAAGGAGAATGTGGTAGCAGATGCATTGAGTTGCAGGAGGCATGAGATTTCAGCAATGTCTCTTAGTGTGGATTTGAGGAGCCATATTCTTAGTTCCCTTCCTTTAGATGTATGGTATCAGGAGATTATTGCAGAGGTTTCCACAGGTAGAGCTCTTGAGGGCAAATATGCAGGTTACTCAGTGGAATTAAATGGACTTCTTAGGCATTTGGGATGTATTTATGTTCCACCATCAGATGGTCTTCAAGATTTTATCATTTCGAAAGCACATCGTGCACCTTACTCGGCACATCCAGGTGTCAAGAAGATGCATGCCGATTTGAGATAGATATATCATTGGTCTGGTATGAGGAGAGATATTGCAGATTTTGTGGCATGTTGCCTAGAAAGTTAGTGAGTGAAGGCAAAGCATTAGCACCCTGCAGGATTATTACAATCACATTTGGTTCTAGGATGGAAATGGGATATTATATCAATGGATTTTATAGTTGGATTGCCCATGTCTTCACACCATCATGATGCTATTATGGTCACTGTAGACAAATTGACCAAAGTAGCACACTTTTCTCTGATCAGGTCTTCATATACAACAGCAACAGTAGCTCGGGTTTTCTTGGAAGGAGTTTTGAGGTTGCATGGTATTACTCAGCGGATCATATCAAATGACAATCCAGTGTTCACATCAGCATTTTGGATAGCTCTTCAGCATGATTTGGGTACATAGTTGAACTTTAGTTTAGCTTATCATCCTGAGATAGATGGACAGATGGACAGACATAAAGGGTGAACCAGGTTTTGGAGGATATGTTGAGGATGTACATGATGGATCAATAGTCTCGTTGGGAGGATTATCTCTGTTTGGTTGATTTTGCGTACAATAATGGTTACCATAGCTCTATTGGTATGTCTCCTTATCAGGTGTTATATGGTAGACCATGTCGCACGCCCTTGGGTTGGGATCATTTAGAGGATAGAGTGTGTATTAGATCAAAGATGTTGCAGGATATGGAAGAGCAGGTGGCTCACATTAGAGAGCATTTGTTGACCGCTCAGGATAGACAGAAGAAATATGTGGATGCTCAGTGGACAGGTAGTTTTCTATTGGTGATGGGGTAATTCTGAGAGTTCACCCATGGAAGAGTCCGATCCGTTACAAAAAAGGCTCTAAGTTGGCGCCTCAGTTTGTTGGAGCTTTTGAGATTTTGGAGTGGATTGGTCCTGTGGCTTATCGCCTTGCCTTGCCACCTAGCTTGTCCCGCATGCATAATGTCTTTAATGTTTCAGTTTTGAGGTTATATCATCCTAATATTTTGCATGTGTTGGATTGGAATCCTTTATAGGTCGAGGATGGGCAGCTTCATATGCAGCCTATGTGCATTCTTCAGCACAGAGAGATGTCTCTGAGAGGTTGGAGTGTAGAGCAGGTAAGGGTCCAGTGGGATTTGATTCATCATTTATGTACCTTGTAGAAGATTTATGTACTGGATAAGATGGAATGTATGTAATGTAATATCTTTGTATATAGTAGATGGAATCTCTTAGTAGAAAGAGGTATGCTCATAATGTATTTAATGTATTCGTATTTGTAAGATGAATTGTAGTAGGAGATTGGAATTTAGAGATATTATATTTGTACTATTGTAGAGATGTGATTTTATGAATCATGGAAATAAAGTGGAATATAGTTGGAATAGAATGGAATTGCTTTATGGATTAGTTGTATTATTGCATGGAATGTTTATATGATAGTTAGAATGTTAAATAATCTTGAAAGAGAAATATTCGTAGATTAATAGGTGAATATGTTAGAAGATGTTAACTGGATCTAGTAAATAGGAATGATTCACATAGATGCATTGGTAGAAAGGAAATTATGCATATCATGAGGAATAGGTAATGTTGTAGGTTGCATATATCATGGTTCTTTAATTAGAATATGATGCATTAATGAAGGTGAAATATACCTATCGTGTGCATAGTATGTTATTGTGGAAATGAATTAAGTAATGATGTTAAAGTACCCTAGAGAAAGATTATTGATGTGGTGTTATTTCTGCTTGCGTTATTTGATAAAATGAGCAATGATGTATGTTCATATTGGTTAATTGGTTAATGAATGTAAATAGATGGAGATGTTATATGTTGCATTAGTTGTTATTAGATGTTAATAAACAAAAAAAATTATCTTCATTTGTATATTATTGTTTAGTTTCTTTTGTGTATTTTGGCGGGCATTACACGCACATCTCAAGATGACCCAAATTTTGCATCAGACCGTACAGAAGAAGGTAAAGATTGAATCAGATTGATCACATGCAAAGGTTAGGCAAAAGATCTAACGGTGGTCGCTAAGGCACTATGGTTAGATGCTCACCGGATATCATCGCGACTTGGCGACTGATGATGTGGCAGATAGGTGGTGCCTAGGGGGATCTCTGGAGCCAATCAAGCGGTGACACATGTGTATGTGTGGCACAAGAGAGAAGATCATTTAGGGTTAAAGACCGAGCAGATTCAAGTAGATCAACGGTGATCAAGAAAGATCTGACGATTCTCGCTATGTCGCGATGGGATGATAATCACCAAATACTCCCCATGACTTGGTGACAAAGCACCTGCCAAAAAGGGCAAGTTAAAGCTTGAGCATATCACTAACATCAATGATAGATCAAGGATGATCGGATGGTGGAGTGACATTTCGGGGCTATCCATGATTGTCATTGTACCAGGGTTCTGAAGTGCCCGAAATGAATAGCCTCTTGACAGGTGGCAAGTCAGGTGGTGCCAAGGTGGACTCTGAGTGTATCACAAGGTGACACATGGTGACACACCTCGCAATAGGTGGCATGTCATCAAGGTGAGTGTCAAAAAAACCTTGGTTGTGATAGATCTCTAAATGGTTTCACCGAATGCATCGGTTTCATCAAAATAATAGGTATCGATGAAACTGCAATTTGAATGAGACATAAAATTGTTCGTCGAGGGAGGTAGTTTGGCTGAAAGACTGATGCCGAACAAACCAAAGTAAAATGGTGGGCCCAGTGGTGCTGAGGTGGTAGATGAGGCCATGCTCAGGTGGATCAGGTGGCAAACTGGAGATTGACATGTGGCACAGACGCTTAGAGAGACTAAAGACCGAGCAAATTCAGGTAGATCAACGATAATTTGAGAGATCTAACGGCCATCGCTATACCACTATAAAAAGAAGCTCACTAGTTATCATAGTGACTTGGCGACTAAGCATGTGTGGAAAAGGCAAAGGGAAGGTGAATGGCTAAGAGATCCTAAAGATTGAGCAGTTTGAGGAAAGATCGACCATCGTCTCTATACCACAAGATAAAAATGCTCGCTTTTTATCTCATGTGACTTGGTGACTGATGATGTGGTCGTCCAGGTGGTCGTCCAAGTGGCCTCAAAGCAAATGAGGATGCGCCATATGGTAGAGAGAAGACGAAGAACCATGGGCAGACCAAGAATAAAGATTGAGCAGATTGATCACATCCAACGGTCAGGCAAAAGATCAGATGGTGGTCGCTAAGGCGCCAATGAAAGCTACACACCAGGTTATCACCGTGACTTGGCAACAAGGTAGGTCCAATCTAGATGGCGGTCCAGATGGAAGACAAAGTGGACCTGCGAGCAAATCGGAGGCTAACACATGGCAAAAATTTTGTAGATGAGCGGATGTTTAAGTCAACCTTGAACTTGAACTTCAAAGTGGATCATCATTTCTGAATGGTTCAATAGTTCAAAGTTCATTAGCATCGCTCGTTCCCGTGGGCCCAGAAAGATAAAAGCAACCAAGCAGACTAAAAGGCAAGTAGGTTCCTGACAGATCGAAGGTCGTCGCTATACGGCAAGATAAAAATGCTCGATGGATAATCATAGTGACTTGGCTACAAACGGTGGGGCCCGCTAAGAAGTAAACAAAAAAGTTAAATACAAGTTGTCATGGTTCATGCAGGTGATCCAATGGCTGGCAAATAAAAATTGCATGGTAGACTTAGAACTGGTTGTTCAAACAGTGAAAAGTCCGCCAATCAAGGGGATGATTTCTACATGAAAGATTAATGCAATTGATTATCTGAATATGCAAGTGTTACATACCATTGGAAAGCTCGCGATCATTTCCACAATTATTTTTTAATAGAATTTTCAACACGGAGAGCAGTTACCAAAGAATGCATAAGTATTTCTCAGTGGGATTTCTTTTTTAATATAGTCACAATTCAGTTCATCATGTAGCTTTCACATGGGGATAACTATTTTTCGCATTTAGATATGCATATTTTCTTACAGGAGGATCAGTGGCAGTCCTTTTGAGCAGTAAAGATTATTATTTTACAGTATTATGCATGAGTTTTTATGCCATTTTTGGGGCAGATTCGCCCAAGGTTTTTCTCATGCAGTGATTTTAGGGTTTTTGAAGGGGATTCATCATGATTTCTATATATTCCTTCTCTCCTTTTTTCCCTCTGGTTCTTTCTTTTTTTGCATACACATTTTTGCAAAAAAAACATTGTATCTCAACACTTTTTTTCAGTTTTCAGCATTGTAATAGAGATTATTTTCAGTTTGCAATAGAGAGTTTTAGTTTCCTTGTCAATTATTTCTTATTTTTCCATTGTCAAATGAATGATTTGACAAAGTTATTGTGATTTAATTCTGAATCCTTTTCTTTGTCTCATTTATGCTTTTCAGAGATAGGAAGATTTCATAGTAAATTTAGGTTGTGGGTTGTGTTCATTTCATTTCTAGTTCTCTGCATGTTTGTGAAAAAATCATTTTTCCTAAATTTTATGAATTTTCATAAACTTATTTGATTTGTGAGATAATTTTTGGGTCTTGCTGCAGCTGGTTATAGTTTTAGGACAGCAAGTAGAACTGCATCATTTTGGTGTATCACCTCCATTATGATAGGTTTTTTATTACATGCAAGACTTTTACCCTTTTCCCACAAGAAGTTAGTGTAGGAGATCCATCAGAACAAGAAGTCGGTCTGATCTCCAGAGATTCACCTTCACTTTGAGCAACCCATAGGCTCGAAGGTGTTTCCATGTTTCATAGGATTGCTTGTTCTTGAACTTAGCATCATGGGTGAAATCCTCAGTGACAAAAGTTTTTGGCACGCCCGATGGGACACGTTTGAGCTATCACAGCTCAAAGAAAATCCATTTTTGTTGTTGTTTTGGTATTGACAGCAGTATTCCAGCCTATTGAGGTTATTTTTTTAAGTACGTGGCGACTCTATTTTCTGGTTTTATGTGCAGAATAGGTCTTAATAGCATATAAAAAAGTATCAAACCAGATAGAGTGAGGATCTAGTTGAGCATATTGAACTACCACCATCACAGAGAAGGTCAAGGACAATGAAAAAGATAGAAAAAGCAACAAAATCAGCAGTTGAGTTTCCAGAAAGTTCGTCAGTTGAAGTTTTTCTTGAAACTCTAGATTCTAATCTTCTGTCTTATTCTTCTCCTCCACCTAATAATTCTTAGCTCAATTTTGCTACCCGCATAAATCCTCTTTTTGTAACTACTCCAATTCAGCCATCTATTACCCAGAATCCACTAGTAAATCCTCCAGTATTTACAATGGTCATACCAAGAGCACATGCTTTTGTACCCTTCAATGGAGGCAGCCCTTTGAATTTGACCCAACATGATCCTATACCAGGAGCAGCTCTGAAAAGTCTTCCTAGTTTCACTGGTGAAGACCACGTCACACCCATTGAGCACATAAAAGATATACCATCTCTATGTGCAGTTCACTATATAACCTAGGAGAATGTGGCGCTCAGGCTACTGGCAGCATCATTCAAAGGCAAAGCACTACAATGGTTGAGGGGTTTGTAAATTAATTCAGTTATTGATTGGGATGATTTGGGTGATAAGCTAACAAATCAGTTTGCAGATCACCTATCATTGGTTGAGCAGATGACCACTATCAGGAGAGCACCTCAAGAGCAAATGACTGATTTTAATTACCATTTTGAGTGAACCTGGAATAGAATTCCTATAACGATAAAACCCTCTCCTGAACATGCATTTTTATATTATTTAAGAGCATTACCAGCATTTTATAATTTATCTATTACAGGAGAAAATAGCCTTATACAAGCTGGTAAAATTGCCCCTAGGCCTCCTATGCTTATTTTTCCTGATATACAGCCATTGATGCCTTTACAAGTACCTCTTATAGCTGCAATACATGTTGTTCTAGCACTAGGTTTTCAAAATTATGTTCAAAATAGTGTTGCAGCAGACTCGTCAAAGCAACTATAGATGTTACAAGAGATGTTTATAAAGAATGTTGAAGCAACTCAACTAATCCAACAGACTATGCAAAATTTTGGTAATTAATAGGTGAATATCAAGAAAAATCAGAACCAAAATCAAAGGTATCAAGCTCCTTATCAACCCAATAGGCCTAACTACAAAATCGATGCTCAGAATCAAAGGAGGAACTACAACAATAGGCAAAACCAGTAGTATAATCAGAATACTACTAGCAATTCTAAAGAAATTTTTCCTACTCAGAACAATATGGCACAAGAGTGGTGTTTTCCTTGTCAACAACCTCATAATCAAGCATCATGCCAAAATGCAATGAATGCTCAATCACAAGCTTTGATGGTTCAAACTAACATGTCTTATCAAGATGCAGGTATAAATGAGGAACCAGAAGGTCCTGAGGTGGCTATGATGAATTGGCAAGGTGAGGAATTTTGTGGAGTTAATCATCCACAACAATAAAATAGACCTTTTTCACGTGTTGCAGAAAACACAAGGTCAAAGAAATGTGCTATTGACATTGGAAAGCAAGCTGTAAATAATCAACAGCGAGTTGTAAATAATGGAAAGCAAGTTGTTATACACCTCCACCTATCCAAAATGTGTGGATTTTACCAAGAGGACAACCTACAGCACCTAAAGAATAGCAGAAAGTTCAATCTCAATCAAAACCAGCTCATCAAGAGCCTATTGTTCTAAAAGTACAACATAAGGTTAGTGGTGTTCCATTTAATATTGTTGAATCTATGGCAAAAACCAATGTTTCCATGATAATGATAGATGCATTGCAAATTCCTAGACAAAAGGAATTGCTGAGAGACAAATTAGATAATCTTTCCTTGACTAATGAGTCTCAAAAAGATCAGCCCACAGTTGCATTAGCTAATGATATCCCAATTAAGAATAATCAGCCAATCCAAACACTAAAGCCTCCTCCATTTTTTGTAACATTGATAATTGGCAACCATCTAGTCCATAATTGCTTGATAGAATTAGGAGCTAGTAGTTCAATTATGCCCAAAGACCTTGCAGATAAACTTGGTCTAATTTATGAGCCTGTTTCTAGAGGAGTTGTATAGTTAGATGGAACAGCAGTTAAGTTAGTTGGATTTGTCAAAGATCCTGGTTTGACCTTTCTTTCTTGTCCTAATTTTGTAATACCTCAGGACATGTACATAGCTGACTTACCTCCACGCTTTGTTATTTTCCTATCTAGAGATTTCACATCATAATTAGGAAGATGCCTTTTTGCTGATTGGTCACACTTGTTTTTTAGAACTTGGTATGGTACGAAGGTTACCATTAAGTCAGAACCCCAAGCCACTTTCCACTTAGAACCATATACCTCAAGTCCTATAAACGCAAATCCTTTCATCAGAGACCATGAGGAGTTACCACCTATCCAAGATCCAGATACACCTGTTCAAGGCATACCTGATGTGAATTTGGATGAGTGGGCAACCCAGAATACTATAGAAGATCCTTTCATCAGCATGGATGAAATAGGTCTTGGTGTTTATATGATTCATGAGGAGGATTATGTTATTTCTAAGCTTGAAAAAGAGGATATTCTGCTTGACTAGCAGTCAGACCAACAACAAAATTAGGTTAGGTAGCTTTATTTTGATGGTTCAAGAGGTAAGAATGGTTCTGGAGGTGGTGTTATGTTAGTTTCACCTGAAGGTATGAGATACTACACTACTTTCAAATTTTATTTTAGCTGTACAAACAATACAGCTGAGTATGAATCATTAGCACATGGCTTAGAATGGGCTAGGTAGAAAAAAAGTTAAATGTTTACAAGTTTTTGGTGATAGTGAACTAGTTGTGAGCCAAGTTAGGAATATCCATGTCACCAAAAATGATTTTTTGAAGATGTACAAGCATAGAATTTGGGATTTAATTGAAGATTTTGATGCATATAATTTGTTGTCCATACCTAAAAGTCAAAATAAAGAAGTAGATAGGCTTTCTTCTTTAGGAGCTCAGTTCAATATTCCAGAAGAACTAGAAAATATTGATAGACAGCAATATGTTAAATTTGCAGTAAGACCCTCAGTTCCAGATAACATTGTTAATTGGCAGGTTTTTTACTCAGATGAGGAGATTACTAATTTCCTAATTGAAGAAGTTGAGTTTTCTCCTGGAAATCAGCGTAAGTTCAATGATCAATATGAAAATCAATTTCTCCAATTGAAAACTAACAAGCTGCCGAAGGGTCTGGTAACCCTTAAATCTATTTTTAATACAGATGATCAGTTCAGAAATGATAAAGGAAACATGTTTGTGAAGAAAGAATATTATGAACCTATTGAAATATTTAAGGACAAGCTACTAAAATTGGCAAGGTATATACCCCTGAAGAAAAAAATGCTTTTGTAAAACTTTGTCAAGAATTCAATGACATATTTTCATGGAGGTATGAAGATTTGAAAGTATTTGATCCTCATTTAGCTTAGCATACCATAGAGCTGGTAGATGATGCAAAAACAGTGAGGCAGAAACAAAGGCCTCTTAATCCAAAATTAGAACATCTTATGAGGACTGAGTTAATAAGTTGATTGAAGGAAATATTATATTTCTAATCAAGCACACATCCTGGGTGTCCAATCTAGTTCTCGTTAGGAAGAAGAATCATGAACTGAGATTATGTGTTGATTTTAGAGACCTAAATGAAGCATCCCTGAAAGACCATTACCCGCTGCCCTCAATGGAGCAAATTTTGCAAGTTGTATCAGGCTCAGAGAGATTCTCATTACTTGATGATTATTCAGGATATAACCAAATTATAATCAAAGAAGAAGATCAGTACAAAATAGCATTTACCACCAAGTGGGGTGCAATGGCTTATAATAAAATGTCATTTGGACTGACCAATGTAGGGGCAACATTTCAGTGTGCAATGTATATGGCATTTCAAAGCCTGATTAACAAGTTTGTTTTGGTTTACCTAGATGATGTAACTATTTTTTTTTTTAAAAGCTAATGAACATCTTGACCATCTCAGACAGGTATTTGAGAGATGCAGGGAATATGGAGTTTCATTAAAACCCAAGAAGAGCATATTTGTTGTTCATGAAGGCAAGTTGTTGAGATATATTATTTCAAAGCATGGGATTTCAATAGATCCTGAGAGGATCACAACCATACTTGCATTACCATTACCAGCACATAAGAAGGGACTCCAGAGTTTCATAGCTAGGATTAACTTTATCAGAAGGTTTATTCCTAATATTGTAGCATTGATGTAGCCACTTACAGCCATTCTTAAGAAACACATTCATTTTCAGTGGACTAAAGAAGGTAAGAACAGTTTTGAAGAAATTAAAGAAGGAATTGCAGCAGCCCCTACTCTCATTAATCCTAATTTTAAGAAAGATTTGATTCTATATGCTTTTGGGAGTGAAGGTACTATTTCTGCAATGTTGTGTCAGCAAAATGATGAAGGCTTAGAACAACTAGTTTCTTTCTTTAGCCACATTTTGCATGATTATGAGACTAGATACTCATTTGTAGAAAAGCATGTGTTAGCAGTAATAAGAAGCCTTAAGAAAATAGGCACATGCTCTCTAACAATAAGATTCAACTTATGGTTGCTCATCATACAGTGAAATAGTTTTTGCTCAGCAAAGACATAAATGACAAAAGGGCTGGTTGGATTACTAAGGCAATGGAATATGACATATCTATCAAGGTAACCAAGCTAGTTAGAGGCAAGGGTTTATGTGAACAACTTGCTAGAAGTACAGAAAATAGTAAAGAAGAGGAGCAACAAGTTGAAACTGTGCTTAATAATGAAGAACAACCTGCTGCCCCAGCTTTGCCAAACACTTGGAATCAATAGATTGCCCATTATTTACAAACTAGTGACTATCCAGAAGGCTTAGATAGATCAAAATGAAGGTATTTTAGACTAAAAGTCATTCCTTATGTTTTAATAGATGGTATTTTGTTCAAAAATATGATAACGAGGTTCTATTAAGATTCATTGAGCCAAATCAGATAGAAAAAGTTCTAAAATAATTTCATAAAGTACTTGCAGGAGGTCACTTTGCAGCAAGAACGATAGCCTTAAATATTATGAGAGTTGGTTATTATTGGCCTGAAATGTTTAAAGATGTTCACTCGTGGGTAAAGAAATGTGAAAAATGTTCATTGTTTGCAGGTAAATAGAGGCTGGAAGCCTTTCCTTTGCAACCAATTGAAATAGAGAAGCCTTTTGGAATGTGGTGCCTTGATTTTATAGGACCTATTAATCCACCTTCAAATGCATGTCACAAATGGATTCTTACAGCAACCGATTATTTCACAAAGTGGACAGAAGCAGTTCCATTAAAAGAAGCTAATGAGACTTCTATTCTAAATTTCTATCAAGACTTAGTGTCCAGGTTTGGTAACCCAGAATCAATCATTTCTGATAATGCTTTAGCTTTCATTGGTATTAGAGTTTTAGATTGGTCAATTAAGCATAATATGTATTTGAATACTTCATCCAATTATTACCCTCGGGATAATGGACAAGTAGAATCAACTAACAAGAACTTGATCGACATCATTAAGAAGACCATTGTTGAGAATCAAAGAACTTGGCATGAAAAGCTCAAGTTAGCCCTTTTGGCTAATAGAATTACACCAAAGAGATCAACAGGTAACTCTCCTTATGTTTTAACTTATGGCAAAGAAGCCAAGTTACCTATTTTAGTTGAATTGTCAACTTTGAATTATGTAAAAGAGTTTGAGTTACTTGAAGAATAGCCAATGCAGATTAGGCTTGCTTAGCTTAAGGAGTTAGAAGAAACTCACAGGGAAGCATACACAAAATTAGAAATTCACCATTCTCAGATGAAGAGAACCTTTGATAGAAAATTTGTACCACGCATATTTAATCAAGGTGATCTTGTTTTCAAGTGGGATGAGTTAAAGAACACACCTGGTAGGCATACCAAGTTTGATGCCATGTGGGATGGTTTGTATGTTATCACATAATGCAAACAGCATAATGCTTTCCAGCTTGCTAAATTGGATGGAGAAGTGTTGCCAATCCCTGTCAATGGGATTCACCTCAAATTATGCTATTAAGTACTAACAGTTTGCATATGTACATAGTAGAATAGTTGCAGTTCTTTCTTTTCAGCAGTTGTCAAGCTCAGCTATAAGTAAAGTTGTAGTAGTTCAAATTGAATAAGTACTTTCAAGCACATCGCAATTTGATTTTTCAGACCATTTATGTTTCTGCTTTCCTTAAGTGCAGAATGCACAGTGTGCAGGCTCAGCTATATGTAGATCCTTTGTAGTTTCCTTTTCAGTTTTGTTTAAAATGTTGAGATGCAGTTCCAGATTTTGAGGAAGGCAGAGTTGACTCAATTCCCAATGGATATGCTAGGCTACTAGATTCTACTATTTAGCAAGAAAACACTCCTGAGAGGTCACCAAAAATGTTACCAAAATTTTGTACATGCCAAATTTGGTGAACTAATGAAGCCTTGCATTCATTCATATTGAAAAGGCCAAATCATGAGCGAGAAATAAAAAATGCACTATTTTTGTCTAATTTGTTTGCTTCATGTGTAGATACAGGAAAAGCAATGCAGCATGTGGGTTAAAATGGGCTCCCACGAGGGTTGATCTTAGCATGTTGTAGATCACAGAAATATTTATGCTCCTTTGTAGATGAAATGGTGGGGTGGATGTAAGGCCAAAAGAAACTCAGAGCAAATGCAATCGGCCTGTGTAAAGTTTTTACTTGGGCGCCAAAGAGGGTTATTTAAAAAGCCAGAGAACTTCCAAGCGTTTTCAGTCGCGAGGCATGAAGAACAGTTATCCCACATTGGTCGCAGGGAGGAGCTTTTTTGTATTTAAAAACAAAGTCACATATAGCTATAGTGTCAAAGCTTACGGGCTTTTGGCAAGAAGAGGCAGCTTGTGGCCTGGTGGACCCCACGCGCGTGCACATCTCAAGATGACCCAAATTTTGCATCAGATCGTAAAGAAGAAGGTAAAGATCGAGCAGATTGATCATATCCAACGGTCAAGCAAAAGATTTAACGGTGGTCGCTAAGGCGCTATGGTTAGATGCTCACCGGATATCATTGTGACTTGGTGACTGATGACATGGCAGACAGGTGGTGCCCAAGCAGATCTCCGGAGCCAATCAAATGGTGACACATGTGTACATGCGGTACAAGAGAGAAGATAAGTTGGTGTTAAAGACAAAGCAGATTTAGGTAGATCAACGATGATCAAGAAATATCTGACGATTGTTGCTATGTTGCGATGGGAAGATAATCATCAAATACTCCTCGCGACTTGGTGACAAAGTACATGCCGAAAAGGGAAATTTAAAGCTTGAGCAAATCATTGTGATTGATGGTAGATCAAGGAAGATCGGATGGTGGAGTGACATTTCGGGGCTATCCATGACTATCGTTGTACCGCGGTTGTGAAGTGCCCAAAATGAATACCCTCACGATAGGTGGCAGGTCAAGTGGTGCCAAGGTGGACTCTGAGCGTATCACAAGGTGACACGTGGTGACATGCCTCACGACAAGTGGCATGTCATCAAGGTGAATGTCGAACAAACCTTGGTTGTGATAGATCTCTAAATGGTTTCACCGAATGCATTGGTTTCATCAAAATAATAGGTATCGATGAAACTGCAGTTTCAATGAGACATAAAAATTGTTCGCCGAGAGAGGTAGTTTGGCCGAAACACTGATGTTGAACAAACCAAATTAAAATGGTGGGCCCAGTGGTGTTGAGGTGGTCGATGAGGCCATGCTTAGGTGGATTAGGTGGCAACCCAGAGATTGACATGTGGCACAGATGCTTAGAGAGACTAAAGACCGAGAAGATTTAGGTAGATCAACGGTAGTCCGAGAGATCTAACGGCCATCGCTATACCGCTCTAGAAAGAAGCTCGCCAGTTATCAAAGCAACTTCCCGACTAAGCACTTGCGGAAAAGGAAAAGGGAAGGTGAATGACGAAGAGGTGCTAAAGATCGAGCAGTTTGAGGACAGGTCGATCGTCGTCGCTATATTGCAAGATAAAAATGCTCGCTAGTTATCTCATGTGACTTGGTGACTGATGATGTGGCCGTCTAGGTGGGCTCAGAGAAAATAAGGATGCGCCACATGGTAGAGAGAAGATGAAGAACCATGGGCAGACCAAGAGTAAAGATCGAGCAGGTTGATCACTTCCAATGGTTAGGCAAAAGATCAGATGGTGGTCACTAAGGCGCCAATGAAAGTTGCACACTAGGTTATCGCCATGACTTGGCGACAAGGTGGGTCCAGTCCAGATGTTGGTCCAGATGGAAGATAAAGTGGACCCGTGAGAAAATCAAAGGCTGACACGTGGCAAAATTTTTGCAGATGAGCAAATGTCTAAGTCAACCTTGAACTTGAACTTCAAAGTGGATCACCGTTTCTAAATGGTAGACTCAGAACTGGTTGTTCGAACAGTGAAAAGCCCGCCAAGCAAGGGAATGATTTCTACATGAAATATTAATGCAATTGTTAATCTAAATATGCAAGTGTTACATACTATTGGAAAGCTCGTGAAACAAGAAGATCATTTCCACAATCATTTGTTAACAGAAGTTTCAACACGAAGAGCAGTTGCTAGAGAATGCATAAGTTTTTCTCAATGGGATTTCTTTTTTAATATAGTCACAATTTTGTTCATCGTGCAACTTTCACATGGGAATAACTATTTTTCGCATTTAGATATGCAGATTTTCTTACAGGAGGATCAGTGGCAGTCCTTTTGAGAAGTAAAGATTATTCTTTTACAGTATTATGCATGAGTTTTTATGCCATTTTTGGGGCAGATTCACCCAAGGCTTTTCTCATGCAGTGATTTAAGGGTTTTTGAAGGGGATTCATCATGATTTATATATATTCCTTCTCTCCTTCTTCTTTCCCTCTAGTTCTTTCTTTTTTTGCAAACACATTTTTGCAAAAAAGCATTGTATCTCAACACTTTTTTTTCAATTTTCAACATTGTAATAGAGATTATTTTCAGTTTGCAATAGAGAGTTTCAGTTTCCTTGTCAATTATTTATTATTTTTCCATTGTCAGATGAATGATTTGACAAATTTATTATGATTTAATTTTGAATCTTTTTCATATGTCTCATTTATGCTTTGCAGAGATAGGAAGATTTCATAGTAAATTCAGGTTGTGGGTTGTGCTCATTTGGTTTCTAGTTCTCTACATGTTTGTGAAAAAATCACTTTTCCTACATGTAGAAGTTAGATAACTTCGAGCCTTCACATGAAATTTTTATGAATTTCATGATCTTATTTGATTCGTGAGATAATTTTTGGGTCTTGTTGCAGCTGGTTATAGTTTTAGGACAGCAAGTAGAACTGCATCATTTTGGTGTATCACTTGATAGTTCTGATACTTAATGTAAGTACAAATGCCAAGCTAATAAGATGAGAGGGGGGGGTGAATCATACAAACTTAATCTTCCATAAAAACATCATATTCAACCTCGGTAACATATACTTCAGTAATATAACCAAAACTGCTAAACATGCAAACTCAAAAGCATATAAACATCATAAACCTAATAACACCAGATTTAACGTGGAAACCCAAATAGGGAAAAACCACTGTGGGATTTCGGACCCACTAAGAAATATACTCTTCTAGAGTATGCTCGGTTAAAAGCAAATCCTATTAAAGATTACAAACACATTGCTAGATGTGAACCGGTTAAGGGATTTCCCTCATATCTGTTAGGATCTTCACCTTGTTAGAGTTGACCTTGTTAAAGGATTTCAAACACTCAATCAAAATGTCACCTTGCTAGAGGGTTTTACAAATAAGACTGTTAAGTCCACTCAGTTAAGATATTTTCTATCACTTCAGAAAATAACAGTAATAAAAATCTTTTTGCAACTTCACATCTAAAATGCTAAAGCAGATTCTTATTTGCTCAATATAATCTAGGACTTATCTTGTCCATCTGTTGGGCTCTGTACTCTGTTATTCAAACAGGTCTTCAAGCTTTTGTGCTCGGTAATCACTATGTAGAATCCCTGTGCATACACTTGCCTTCATCCATTATTTATCAACAGTTCCTTATTTATAAACAATTCGCCAACCGCTTAATCTCCTTGATCACATTTCCCATGATCAATCATAGCCATCAGATCTTCAAACTTTGACCAGGTTCAATGTATCCTTCAATCTGAAAATGTTTTACCCCACCTTGGAACTTGCATACATTTCTTGGAACTTGTGCTAGGGTATTGCGGTTCAATCTGTGTTGTAGATCTTCCTGCCGATTTTCCTTTGCCATAGATTCTTTAACAAACTTCATGCACGGCATACCAATCATTTAATCAATTCCATCTCATTAGCTTCCTTCATTAAATAACACTTGTAATCATTTAATGCATTCTATTACAGCTCGGTTACAACTCGGTAAATACTAAACTTCACTTAGTAGACATTCTGTCTTCATTAACCGATAGTGATAACCTTAGGGTTTACCGACTAGGTTCCTTAGGGTTTACCAACCAAGTTCTTTGCCTGGTAACATAGTATAGTATTAACCTTACAATCAATAACATATGTATGATATCAAAACAATCTAAACATCATGATCTCATCATTGTCTAACTCGGTAATAGTTGCCCATTGAATAACTTATTTCTCCCCTTATTCATCACATTCTTTCTGTGTCTTTTACCGACATCTTTATACTCATCAAATCATACTTCTTAAGATATGGCAACAACATAATGAATTAGAAAATCAATTTCTTGACATCAATAACAAAATAATAATATTAAGACAGTAAAACATCCTTGATCAGTTATATCCATAATCATCAACAACCTTCTCAATATCCTTATTGAAATGACAACATCACCTCCATTAGGATAGGTTTTTTATTACATGCAAGACTTTTACCCTTTTCTCACAAGAAGTTAGTGTAGGAGATCCATCAGAATAGGAAGCTGGCTTGATCTTCAGAGATTCACTTTCACTTTGAGCAACCCATAGGCTCTAAGGTGTTTCCTTGTTTCATAGGATTGCTTGTTCTTGAACTTAGCATCACAAGTGCAATCCTCAGTGACAACAGTACCCTAGTCCTTAGATTAGGATTTCGGGTGGAAGATTGATGATAAAGACCACAAACCTATGTGATGACCAAGGTAGGGTAAAATTTACACCTTATGAAGATTGATCAAATCTCCCTCTACTAAGGATACAGTTATGGCCCTAAGAAAAGAGGAGATAAAAGAATAGTGGTCTTGATAGACCACAAAAGGATTGAGAAAATATGCTTGGGGGAGATGATTTCCTAAGCACACAAGCCAAGATGATTGATTTGATTTAAAATAAAGGTCTAAATAAAACTCTCACAAGGTATTGACCTTGGATTAGGGTTGATGATTGATTGGGGGATGATTGGATTAAATGATTGGATGATTGATTGACGAGTGACTGGATTATCAGATTAGAAGGATGAATTGATTGATTGATTGGAATTTTGGAGATTTGATTGGATTAGAAGGAGAATGATTATGGAAGAATGGATAGACAATAGGAAGAAAAAGGGGGAAGGTCACCCAAAGCCGGATGAATGATTTGGCCAAAAATATTGGTTGAGGAAGGATGATTGTTTGGATGGATAAAAGTGGATTGGGGATTGGAGAAGAGATTACATTAGAGGCAAATATTCTCCATTGGCAAATTTTTCACGTCAGCCATGTCAGAAATGGCAAACATTTTGCACCGACTGGGGGGGCCATGTCACTAGAACATTATCAATTTTCGTCAAAGTCACGGCCCGATCGCCATATGTTTTATGCAATTAAATGTTTCTATGCGACAATTTCACCAATACAATATATGGTGGACACATGATAAATTTAATTGTTTCACCTACACTCTCTGAGGTTGCCTTAATAGATGACTTTAATTCGCCTATAGGCATGTGAAGATTTGTTAGCCAGGGGGACCCAATTCACCCAACATCTTGCCGATGCGTGTCTCCATTCACCCCAACTTTCACCAACTATATTGTATTCGCCTATTATTTGGACGACCTATAATCGCCTCAAAAATTACATGTCGTATTTGGACGACTTATAATCACCTCGAAAATTACATAAGTCATGTTATAGTTACGTGAGATTCGCCAAATATTTTTATACCATATAAAATTCTCGCGGAATTCGCCATATAAGGATTGGTATAAAATTGAAATACATGCAAAAATCATATCTATCTCAACACAATCTGGTGGGTTCTAGGCTCTGAATTTTGATCAATAGCGAAGTTTCAGACCAAGGAAAATCATTGTTGTTGACTACATTGGCGACTGCTAGTGACCTAAATCCTAAAGGTGAGCGATCATATTTTTGAAGTGGTATATTATACATTATAGTCTATTATTGCTTCTTCAACAAATTGATATTTTTTTGCCAGCCTTTATTTCGTTGGAGATATCGAACAGGAAGAGGGGTACAAAACCTGAATGTGGGGAAGGCTAGGAGAGGCCAAAAAAAAGCAGAATGTTGTCTTCGTACTTTAGCATTGGAAAAGATTGTGGTGAAAATCAGGATGGTACATCATCACAAGTACAAGTACAAAATTCACCACCTGCATCGCATGTTGAAGATGGCGGCAAACCTGATATCTCAGATTAGGATGATCTTGAAGAAGATTATCTGGTAGATACCCAAGTTAGTAGGAAAGATATAATTGACTTGGGTGATAATGCCATTGATGATAATGCACGGAAGGGGAAAAGAAAAGCCATATCAAAAAAGGGTGAACCACAATCAAAAAAGGATCGAGAGTGGGATATGTCAGTGAGGAATTTTCAAATTAATTGGGCATCAAATTATCCATTCATTGAACCAGTGGAGAATCCAATTGAAGGTGAGCCTCCAATAGAATGCAGGTGTAAGATTTGCACTTGGAAACATAACAAGGAAATTAGGTTGCAACTAAAATTTGACACCATAGAAAAGCATATGGGTAAAGTTTATGAAAAACAAATGATAGATGGGGTTGAAAAATCAGTGATAAGATGGAAAACAAAGGAGGAATGTAAGCATGTGAGAAATGCCGAAGAGTATTATTTTCATGAGAAATTATAGACAAAGCCTGCTGAAGTTAAAGGTTCTATGGAAGTTGTTTTGGGAAAAGCAATGCAAATAGAACATCTGGGAAAAGTTGTTCAGTTAAGCGTTGTTTTTCATATTTTGAGCAGAGGGCGTGCTATGATAGATTTGCCATCAATTAGTGGTTTATTACACTTTTTGAAAGTCCTAACTATCCTAATAGACACTGGTTAGTAAACAGTGGATGGGAATGAGCAAGTTGTCTTGCTGAGGTTGAAAAAGAAGATGTATAGGAAAAAATAAGAGAGTCAAACTTCATTGCATTTTCTTTAGACGAAGTTATGGCAGTAGACAATACTTCATGGGTATGCATGCATGTTTATACTATAGAGAATCATACCCGCCAACCTCATCTACTATCTGTTGCAAAAATGAAAGAGAGTGCGATGGCGGAAAATTTATTTCAACTAGTAAAGAGAAGTTTAATTGAATATGGAGGTATGGATGACATGACGGTAGCCAAAAAAATGGTTTGTGTTGGAGTAGATGGAGCTTCAGTAATGCAAGGTCACAGGAACGGTCTTTGTACAAATATTGAAACTTCATTTGCACTGTACATTACTGCAATTCACTGTATGGCTCACAGAATGAATCTAGCTTTTGGAATTGTGAGCAGGTTTGCTTCGGTTAAAAAAATTGAAATTTTAATCAGAGAGCTCTACTCACACTTTTGTTGAAGTCCCAAGCGAATTATGGAATTTCAACACTTTGTTGATGGATTAACTGATGGGAACAAGCTTCTCAAAAATAATGATACCAAATGGATCTCTTTGGATGGTCCAGCGCATCGAGTGTTTTCAGAATATCCATCCTTGATTGGACTATTTCACACAACTCGCGACGAATCAGATCAACCAAAATTTCCTGAACTTCTTGGCAGGTTAAGTAATTTAGAGACACTCTTAACTTTAGCAGCTCTTCTGCCCATGCTAGAGGAAATGAGGAATATTATGAAGGTTACCCAAAAAAGAGCTTTGTATATTGCAGAATATGCTACGCTGCGTAAGATGACATGCATGACCCTTGACAATCTCTATCGAAATCAACCAACACTATCTGATGAAAAATTTGTTAAGTGGCGGACACTCACAGATTTGAACAATCCTGATAACTTTTTACAAATCGGTGCAGATGGGGAGGTATGTGCCAATGTATGGGGAGTTGAGATACCAATGCACTTCTATGCCACGATCGACCCTGAGGAACCAGGAAAGCGCCCAGGAAGAAACTAGCAAGAGTTAAAAAAGAAGATTTCGACAAGATTGTTGAGACTGTAACTACTTCTGTGAAGAAAATTGCAGATGATCTTTCCTCACAAATTAGAAGCAGATTCCCTCTTGACAACCTACTCGAAGCCATGTCTATCGTGTTTCCTCATTATTGGAGCCTCAACCGTGCATCTGATTTTCGAAGTAAGCTACTGACTTAATTGATAAAACAATTTTGCATATCCGAAGAATTGAATGGAGTAACTATAAATGGAATATTAGACGAAACTCATCTTCGAGAGAAATCATCTCATTTTGCATACACTATGAAAGAACAATATGCCAAAATGGAGAACCCCCGCGAAGAGGGATCAGTAACAAGGCTTTGGAAATATATAGCTGAGAACGCAGCCTTGCGTGATTCAATGCCAGAATATGTGAAGCTTGTTGATTTATGTCTTACCATGATATTGGGTTTGGTGAAAGATGAGAGAGTTTTCAGTGCTTTGGGGTTCCTAAAATCAAAGCTAAGAAACAAACTAGACAAAAATTTGGAAAATTGCTTGAGGCTCTATACATCTAGGTATGATGTCCACACTTTTCCTTACGATAGGGCACTGCAAATCTAGAGGTCCAAATGTGAAAGAAGAGGTTTGGGCAACACTTCAAACCAAAGTTCCAGTGGGACTACTAGGTCTACCGGTAGCATTGAGATGCAGTTCAGCGAAGATATGCAGACTCAGACTCAGAGTGAAGAAACCACATACAAGAATCAAGAAAGCACTGAATTTGATGAGGATGAATAGTAACTGTAAGAGATTGGTATTTATTAATCTTATTACTGTATCTCATCATTCATATTACAAAAGCATATGACTTTTTGCAATTAGAATTTAATATTGATTTGTAATTGTATTTTTCAACTTTCTATTTCCAGATTTAAAATAGCATAATAATTAAAAAACCATAATGTGTTTATTGATACAGAGATGTTTATTGTTTATTTATACATGTTTGAGTCTCAAATCTGTGTGATACATTTTAGAACCATATGATACAATTCATTCAATAGTAATACACATGTCGATAACTTAGATTTTCATTAATTCTTTCAAAATATAGCCATATGATACAATTCATTCAATAGTAATACAGCAATCTGTGTGATTCTCCATGCCAATAGCAAAAGTGAATACAAATTTTTGGAACCCTTTGCAAATGACTCTGAATTCCCTTTTATAGAAACAAGAGAGCAACAACAACTCTTGTATGATTCTCCAATGTCCATGCAAAAGTGAATACAAAGTTTCAGAACCCTGCGCAAAATTGCAAATGACCCTGAATTCCCTTTTATAGAAACAAGGGAGCAACAACAGCTTCAGGTCGAATTGCAAGTTTGCAACATGTGAACACTGAACATCAAAATCACAAACTCAGCACAGATTTATATGGCCATCACAGGCCGTATTAGCAATTTAACATCTGCTACGTGTTTGATGTCTCTTGTTCAAAAAATAGAGTTCAAAATTAAATATTAATTCATGCCATGACAAATTAAATATAGATAATAGCAGTGCCTAAAACCTACTAATCAGAAATAAAGAAATGCATAAATTTTAAAGCAAGGGAGAATTTGAGAATACAAATTTATTGGTTGAAGTTTTGCACTATGCATTGTGTGCATCATAGATTCATAGGTTGGATTAGCAAAATAGCAATAGTGAGTGCATCATAGATTCATAGGTTGGATTAGCAAAATAGCAAACAGAAAAAACATAAAAACTTGAAACTAAGAATAAAAGAAGAAAATTGTGCAATACATACTATGATTCTTCAGAATTTTGTGCCAGTTTTTGTAGGGTGCTCCACTCTTCGTCTGATGGAAGGTCAATATTCTGTAAACTATGGAAATTCAACTCCAACTTCGTCAACATTCCATATTTAGAAGATTTACTTGACATCACTATTTCATCCAATACCAAATTTAGAGTTGTAAATGGTTGGATGAATTCCAAAAAGATTTTGGGAGTTGTGTCCTTTGGAAGCAAGTCTAAATCAGACTTCATTTTTATCTCCATGCTTTTTTTGTAAGCTTCTTCTCCAATGAATTTATTTGATGTGTCAATAGGCTTAGGCAAACCAAGTTTAATCAAATTATTTTTCTTTTCTTGCAGCTTCACTATCTTGTTTCCACAACTTTCCATAACTTCTGATGTTTCCCTTAGCTTCTGGCATTTTTGAATGATAGATGATGTCTTAACTGTGGCATCAATGTGGCTCTTAATTCCCTTGGATGCCAAGTAGCTGTCACTGGAACTGTAGACTACTTTCAAAATCTTTTTTGTCATTTCCTCTTTTGAATAAACATGTATGCTCTTCTCATAGTGCCCTTTGATTTTTATAAAAATTAGACTCATACTTTTAGTCAATTGAAACCATTCACACAACTTCTCACTCCTCTGCATTATTTTCCACCAAATGTTTTCTTGTATATACTTCATTGTATTTTTCATATTATCTTTCAATCTATCCTCCAAAGTTTTTATTTTATCATTTGCATTGTGCAAGTCTTCTTTCATTTGTGCACATTTTTTTCTTTCTTCCTCTACTTCATCTTGCAAATGTTTTTCTTTTTCCTTCCCATGATCCAATAGGTCCTGTAATTTTCTCATTTTGGCGGCAACAAACTTATAACTTTTGTATAATTTTTGAAAACTGGCTTTTTCCTCAACAATTTTTTTACTGCTTTTAGCCAATTTTTTTGTCAGGTCCTTCAATTCTGCATCCTTCTTCTCCTGCTCTGCAATTTCTATTGCAGAGCCCGAATTTTTTATCCTTTTCTGTAAATCATTACACTTGCTATCTGTTGCTTTCCTCCTTGTTTTTTTCATTTTCCAAGTCTTCTTGTAACTTTTCTATTTGTTTCTCCAGTTTATTGTTTTCTCTCTCCACCTTTAGCAGTGAAGTGTAGACCACTTCGTTAGTCCTTTTTGACACACTAATTTTGTCCACACTATGTACTTTGGAAAAATCCGTTTGGAGGGTGCTAACTTGAAATTGAGAGGGATCTATCTGACTATGTGGTGGATTTTTATCTTTAGATGGGGTCAGGGGCATAACAACCATGAACTTCATCATATCTTTTTGTGGGTCATATGTTGGAAATACCCTGTTCCTTCCAGGCTGTTTGTTTACAACTTCAGACACGGAAACCCTATGAAATGATTTCTTTTTTTCTTTATTTTCTTTTGTTGTGTGTTCATATTTTTCATAGTAATCACGAAATTGAAAATCTGGGCTTGCTGGAGCAATTGAATGTTTGAAAGGTGACATAGGAATACCATAGGCTCCAGTTCCACTTATTCCTATGGTTTTAACTAATGCTTGACCATAATTACCAACAACAGTTCCTGATGCTGTCCCACTCCCACTGACACTTTCATGTGTAGTTTTCATAGTCTTTTGAGGTGTGTGATCTGAAGCTGCAAATGATTGATTTGTAGTGTCAGTGGCACTTGATATAGGATTCTCAATAGTATGAGATTGAGTATCTACCTCTAGTGGCCTCTTGTGAGAGATATTTTGTTGTTGCCCTTGTCCAGCACCAAGACAACTAGTATCAGTAGTAGTACCCATGCCAACATCACCAATCACAGTGGCACATGACTGAACAATAATAGGAATACTATCCCCAGATTCCCCACCAGTGGCAGTGGCACTTGATTCACCACCAATGGGAATACCATGATGTGGTGGTGGTTGTGGATTTGAACCTGAAACAAATGTAGGCAGATTCTAAGGGTAATGAGTAGTACCTATCGGTGATGAATCTGAAGAATCAAGTCCAATGACTGGTTTATAAGGACCTTTTGATTTTGACCCTGATGGAATTTGTACCTGAAGTGTATACCAAATGCCCTCTCCTCTGGGACATAGACCACCACCTTCAAATCCCATTTTTTCCACAATGCTTGCCCCTTTGCTATATTTGTCTTTCATTGCCTCATGGACTGCACCTAATATTTTAGGGACTATAGTAGTTGTTTGAGTGGGCTCAACCTCAGGCTCATACTGAACAACATATTCACTCCTGTCATATGATGTTGTGAGATGCTCCATATTCCACAATTTTCTAAACTTTGCATCCTCATCGATGCTCTCAAATTCTGCACTTGTCTTTGGTTCACCGAGATTCCTACTCATAGTCCAAAAATCATTTATTTTGGTTTGAGTCCAATAATTCTCTTTACATTCGTGTAGAATTGATTTGGGAATAGTTTTCTTAGATGGATTAGCATATTTTAGGTAGAAATTGTAGGACCTCCTATTTTGGATGCCCTGGCCCTCCTCTATTGTCCTTTGTGTGTGCAATGCCATAATTTGTGATGAAATTTCTTCTGTTGAAATGTTATTGTCAGCTGCAATTTTCTCCATCTCTTTTTTAACCTCATCCCAGGAGTCCTTGTTTCTAAGCTTTTCTAGCAATGGTTTACTTTCATGTTGACATAACGTTGAAGAGTTCCCATTTTTCTTAAGCCTTGCTTGAACTACACCGATTGGATCATACTACCAGAGACCCTCATCACCAAAGTTAAAAACTGTCAAAAAATCATGTGCCACATTGAATGATTTTCTCTCAAACGTGAACCCTCCACATGAGAAAGGCAAGGAAGGAAATATGCTCTTCTTTTGCTGACCATGGAAGTGCCTATCTGTGCTCTCCAATTGTCGTACATACTCTAATGCAAATACCATCTCTGTCACATGTATTGGAAGTCTGTATGGTTTTACTGCCGATCCATAAAACCTTGACACAGTGAATTATTTCATGAAGAACCAGTCAGCCAATTCTATTTGACTTTCGAGTTGAATGCAATCTCTACAAGACACAAGCAACCTATGCATTGGAGTGCTTGTAATTTCATTATACATTGGTGCCAAAAAGAAGTCTACAAAATGGTTGTAGTTCTTTCTGTTATCATGCATCCTTATCTTTGGGGTCCAATCATATATTGGACACTTTGTTCTCTTCCTAGTCTTCTCATCAATCTTATAGCTCACAATTTGAAGCTTGTTGATCTCAAATATTGCACAATACTTGGATAGAAGGAGATAGCACAAGTAGGATGAGAACCTAAATGTCTTACAGGAACCTTTTTTGATCATTAGTAATTGTTTTTGCATGGATTTTACAATGTGCTCAATAAAATTATATCTTACTGGCTGACCTACACAATGGATATTATAAATCATTTCAAGAAGGCTTGCACCCACTTCCCTATCATTTTCCAATCCCAGGCAAAAGGACAGCAAGGAAATACTATCCCCAACCCATGGAACAAAAATGTTAGAATCATAAGGAGGCTTATGATTCTGATCTAACACAATACCACTACCACTACCACTCTTTATTAGAGCTTTGACAAATGAATCTCTGTGACTTGGATCGAGACTCTCATAATTCCCTACCATCTTTTCAAGGTCAATTTGGACGTTTGAGTTTTGGGCTTCAAATCCTAGGTTCAACAAACGAGCAAATTCTCCCTCGTTTATGGATATAATTTCCTCTTTTGTATTTTTATTGACAATTGTTTTTTTATCTTCATCATAATTTTTGGTGTAGACCATGACAAAATCAGGGCAAGGGAATACTTAAGGTAACACCATGCTTCCCAATCCAACATCCCACGATGCGATTTTATTTGTTTTTTGTTGGGTTGAAAATAGTAAATTTTGCCCTGGATGCATCTTCCACCTTACTACACAATGTATATCTAATATCTATGATACGCTTTTCACCATGGATAGCAGGGTCATAAATATCATGGTATTCATCAGTGAAACCTGGTGTTTTAACCAGTTTGGTTAGGTACATTTTGTTTTTCACTTGGCTTCTTGTTGAACTACTGCTTCCCGTTTTCCCCATCACTATTATTGTTAATAATTCAAAATAATGCTAGATAAAAACCTGAAAATGCTAACCCTCAAATTGGACCACAAGATTACCAAAAGCAAAAAAGGTGGGATGTAGGTGTTCTAGATTTTACCCGGAAATTGGAATTTCTATTTCACTAGATTGGCGCAGACAGTCTCTGTTGCAACTTGCATTCCTCAATCTAGTAGTTGTTTCTGAATCTCCCTCGATTTACAGGTTTGTCCATGAAATGAAAGACGATTATGATTTACGAGTCTCTTATTTAGAAAAATCTGAAAAGTAGAAAAGTAAAACCTAAAGGGCAAAATATCTAGAATCATGTTGTAATTTTATTAACTACTATTAATAACTATTCAATGTCGAAGGACAAAACATTCATTACTTCAGTATAAATTCCGAGGACATTATGAATCATGTTGTATAAATTATGAGGACATTAAATGTAATACATTCAATTCCGGGTGAAGTTCTCCCAAATGTGTTCACTTCACACATTCGGGCCGAAATCCACCCTAAGTCGTTGATATTTGCTCATCCAACGGACGAGGGACCCCAAGGTACCTGTTGTGACTTTACGGGTCTATTTTTTATGTCTATTTAATCATTTTAAACTTTCGCCCGAAAAAGTGCTTTATAGACTTAATTATATTTAATTAAATTTAAAACATTTCAATTTCAGGCGAAGTTCTCCCAAATGTGTTCACTTCCCACATTCGGGTCGAAATCCACCCTAAGTCATTGATCTTTGCTCATCCAACGGACGATGGTACCTGTTGTCAGTTATCATGGGTCCCATGACTTCTGCCAGTTTTTGGACACATTGCCATACTCGTGTCACTTTTTCGGGCAAAGTTCTCAGAAAGTTGTTCACTTCCCACATTCGCCCTGAAATCCACCCTAAGTCGTTGATCTTTATTCATCCAACGGTTGATGGTACCTATTTTCAGATGTAGTGGGTCCCACGACTTCTGCCATTTTTCTGGCACGTCACCATACTCGGACATGTGTCACTTTTCGAATTTGATTTTTAAGTCTATTTAATCATTTTAAACCTCTTCCTAAAAAAAAAGCTTTATAGACTTAATTATATTTAATTAAATTTAAAATGTCCAATTCCAGGCAAAGTTCTCAGAAAGGTGTTCACTTCCCACATTCGGGTCGAAATCCACCCTAAGTCGTTGATCTTTGTTCATCCAACGGTCGTCGGGTCGATGGTGCCTGTTTTCAGATGAACTGGGTCCCATGACTTTTGCCATTTTTTTGGCACGTCAAACATACTTGTGACACTTTCTGGGTCTGTTTTTAAAGTCTATTTAATCATTTTAAAATTCTGCCCGAAAAAGAGATTTATAGTCTATAGACTATAGACTTAATTATATTTAATTAAATTTACAATGTTCACTTCTGGGTGAAGTTCTCACAAATGTGTTCAATACCCACATTTGGGCCGAAATCCACCCTAATCCGTTGATCTTTGCTCATCCGACGGACAATGATACCTATTGAGAACTTGGGTTCTGTCAGATGTTGTCGGTCCCATAATAAGAGACATTTAAATTTTAAAGATGTGCAAACTGCAATAGTTTGAGATAAATATTAAATATAATGTTAATATTATTTGTAATTAAAGATGTGCAATAGTTTGAGATAACTATTAAATATAATGTTAATATTATTTGTAAAAAATTGAAATTCAAAAATAGTATAAAACATGAAACTTAGATTCTAGAATAAAACAAATAACTAAATAAAAATATAAATTTTGATATACAATTTGAAAGGTAAAAGTTTAATATAAAAAAGAAAACATTCAATATTAAATCTAAAATATTAATTTAAAGTTTAACAAAATTCTTTGAAAATATGTTTACGATATATAATTTTAAAAAATAGTTTAAAAATATATATAAATGTTCAACATAAATTTAGTGTATTAATTTTAAAAAATGTGCAATCCTCAACCTGTTAAGGTGAGCAAATTTAGAAAGTACAAATGTCAAGGTGGTGATTAATTGTTGCAGAAGGAGTTATTTGTGGCATGTCGCACGAATGGAGGAAGGGGAGGATGGCAAGAAATTGTTTTCTTGATCTCATGGTATTAATGCCTTATTATGCACATTCATTACCCAGCCTATAAGAGTTAAGACGGAGGAAAAATTTATTACCTTATGATCTGTGTACCATTTTTTGCTTTGAAGCAGAACCAATTTGTAGTTCGTAGAATCATAGCTTCCAGTTTTTGCTTTGAAGCAAAATAAATCTGTAGTTCGTAGAATCGTGGCTTCTGTAAGACATTTTTTGCAGGAAGTGTTTTTGAAATTGTAGGTGACCATGGAGGCCAATTTCACACTTCGAACAGACAAGAAGTTGGTGCCCTTTTTAGACAAAGTATCTGATAAATGAATGCAAGGACTATTCAAGTTTAAGGAGGAGAAGTTGTGGGGGGCAGCTCGACTGATGCTTGCGGGGGAGGTGGCACATATCAGTCACCGGTATCAAACTAACATGGAGGTTTACTCTTTGATTCTGGCGTGGGCCTGTGAATTCGAACCGGAGGTGGAAAAGGTAAAACTCACACTGGTCAAATTGATTGATGGGGATTTTTTTATTAACCTGGATTCAATCTTGGAGTGGGTGGTATCAGGAGTTGGCATTCGAATTAAGGAAGGGGATGACCAAGATGAATTACTTCCTTTTATTCGTGGCCCAGAGGATGAAATCAAATACCAGTGCCGTGAACATGCCCGAGTGGGGTGGGAAGTGATGAAACTCTTTGTGAAATTAACCAGGGTGGATGAAGCCCTAAAGGCTTTGCATGTGGTGGCAAGGATGGAGGTTGGTAGGGAATTGAGAGATAGGGCTCAAGAAGGAAGGGCCATACAGCTACTGGCAAGCTTGGAGGGTGACCTTGACTTTGGGTGCCTAAACTACATTCCAAAAATGAAAGCTGAAGCGGCAAAAGGGAAAGCCAAAGCATTGACCTCCAAGGAGGGAAGGGACTGGGAGGAGGCGACCTAGGGGGATAGTGAGACTGAGGGAGCAGCCTATCGGCAATGAACTGGTTTTTTTGTCTGCTTGTTATAAGCTGTGGGCAGTATGGTTTTCTCTCTGTCTATGTTTATGCATGAATGACTGCAAATTTTGTATCTTGAAACTTTTGAAATTTTGTATTTCGAATGACTGTATATTTATAAAATTATAATCAACCATATTCAATGTACAAATAATTAATGGAACGAACTGAATTTTTTTTTTTTATAGCATTACATAAAAAAGATCACAGTATTAAATTTATTTCCATTGTTTAACAAATAATTGAAATAATGTAGCTCATATACAAAAAGCATTTGAAAGAAATTAATTAATAAAAATGAAATAGAATAATAGAAAGCATTTTTATATCCATAAGACTGTAAGAGGCAAACTGAAACAAACTGGAATTTGAAAAATTATCATTAATATTTATGCTTTTGAAATTTACAATTTTTTCGTCTGAGACTTGAGTCCCTCAAAAACTTAAAAGCCAAAATGAGTGAGCCACTGTCACTTAGCCTGTTAGGGTTCGAGGACATAGGAAAAAAAAACTACAGGCAGGCAGGGCTAGGGCACAGGTAGTGGAATTGTTTACAATTTTTCCCTAAGAATCTAGCCCTCCTTCCATGTAGAATTCTTTAGACAGCATAAGTTGAGAGAATTCTTCAAGCCACATGTAGTTTGGAAAGTGGTCCAAGAGGAACCATTTCTGGAGGAAGTCCCTGCCAATCTGTACCCATTTTCTGTGACGTGTCAGTTGCTTCGCATTCAGGTTTAGGAGAAACGGTTGTCTAGCCACTAGCACTGCTTAGCCAGGGAGGAGAAGCTTGGATAATTCAATCGCCCAAGGGATCCCCACCCCTACTTCTACAAGGACGACAAGAGTAATGTCATCTCTAAGGAAGTCTTCCTTAAAAACCTTCCTCAATAGCATCAGCATATCCACCTTGTCTCCTCCTAGATCCCGAAGAGATGCTAAGAAACGGGATGTAATGTCTGTGTTAACACGGTACCTATTTTCGTTTCGCAGAAACTCTCTACCCAGCACCATCCGCATAGCCTCATTGGTGAACGACCCAACCTCATTGCAGATTGATTCGAGGGTTGGGTCTCTAACTGAGCCTAGAAAGGCCCTCTGGTCCTCTGCAGAAATGCTTCTCAAGCAGATGGGAGTGACCATCTTGAGAAAATAGATTAACAAATTAAACAACCTAGTTACCTGAGTCTATAAACCTAAAATACTATGAGTTGAAGCTCCAACGGTTTAAATACCAAATGGCAAAGGCTAATTGAAGATGAAAGAAGCAGAGATCATATATAAATTGTTGAAGCTCTTGATTGTAATAATTACTTCTTTAACCGTATTAACTGCTATAAAAAAATTTATATCTTTTGTATCTCTGTAAATCTTTCCCATAAATGCAATTGTGCGAAAATGGAAACAGCTATGAACAAGTACCAAATTGGCAAGTATCACATTGGAAATCGTGGGGATAGAGTGGATTGCCATAAGTGAATAGATATATATTAAATGAACAAAATTATCGATCATGATTCGTGACATTTGATACATGTCTATTGAATCCAATTCCATTCCAAGCACTTTCTGGTAAGCTATGTTCTCTTCAGAAAATTGGGCTGAAATAAAACTTCAGCCATTGATCTGCGATTATCGAACAGTTTAAAATCATTGATATATTTTAGGTATGTGTCACCCTTCACGTGTCAAAGAGGTCGTGCTTATTGATACATCGTGCAAAGTCCGGACTCATTGTATTATGAATTTATGTGATGTGATGTACTAATGTGATGTGATGTGCCTTGTCTATTAATGGCAATGAATTCATGAAATTGCCAATAAATTATATATTTTTCCATAAATAACAAAATATTCACCAATACATTTAAATAATTTTTCCTTCAGGGTAAAAATTTTCGCTCATACAATTATATATTTGTTCCTTTTAACAAAAATTATTCGCCTCCCACAATAAATATTTCCCCATAAAACAAGGTATTATTCGCCATAAATTTATGGAATTATCATACCCTAGAAAAAAATCGCCAATACAAAATAATTTTTTTCCCATTAAAAAAAAAAATCGCCATCGATATGAAAATTTCCCCCCAAAAATAAAGTCTGATTCGCCAAGATTTTACACAGTTGCCCAGGGGGTGGTTTCTTAAAGTTATCCCTGGATTGGAGAATTGCTTGGATAGGTAAAAATGGATTAAGGATTTGATGATGACAAGATGGAATTTTGAAAGAGGGAGGATTGATTTGGTTTGAGGAAGGATGGACTTGGTAAGAGCTATCAAGCAATAAATACATGTTAGCCACACAACGTGCTATCCTAGGAAGTCGGTTGAGGAGGAAAACCTTTGCTTGCTGACTCAGGTACACACCCAATAGCTAATCAGAATACTGTGATTGAGTCTCACACAATGGATTCTCAATGTCGTATTAGCTGACTCCAAATGCTAATGGGGACACGATATGGCAAGTCTCTTGGGGGAGTTACTATCTCCCTTGCACAAAGATTATCTACCTTTCGGAGGCGAATCGGGTGGATTCTATTCCTAGGGTTCTTGGTAAGGGTTTTTGTTCGAAGACTACCCTTTGTAGTCATGCAAGCGTGATTGAGGCCTATAGCCCAACAAAGTACCAAGCAAGATGTAGTCACACAAGCGTGATTGAGACCTAGAGGCCCTACAAAATGCTCGAGATGAGAGTAAATTCTCAAATAGCTTCGTCCTCTGAGATTTTCATCCCAAGAGGCCTATTTATTATAGTGAGTTGGAATGCTTGGGTTTTAGCCATACTCACTTGGGTCGTTCCCCTCTCACCAAATTGGGAGGGAAGCCTCGCTAAGGGTAAAGAGCGTGCAAGCAAACTAGAAAAATTTCAAGGGTCTGGATTTCTGATTGTCTATATAGACGAGCATACTCTCCTAGCTCTACGCTTTTCTCAAACACATAAAACAAGTAGTTCTTTTACCCAATTATATTTAAGTGCTTAAGAAAACAATTAAAAAGACACAATGTTTGCTTGTATCTCCTTAGGCAACCTACAAAAATAGCGGATAAGTAGTCCCAAAATATGTCTTGGATCACTCGAATAGAACCTGCAAAACTCAAAAATCCATTTAATAGACAAAATTCTGCAGAAATAGCACTCATGTTGTTCTACAAACACTTGCGTTGAAGCGCTTGCGTAGGCGCTAAAAGGGGTCAGAAAAGCCAAAAAACAGGAAATACGGAGAATGAGAAAAAAAATCCTGAAAAGCACGGATTATACCTGCAGTTGATTGCACTGCTCGGATGGCGATCGCATTGAAGCACGTGCACTTAAGCCAAAACAAAAGGGGAGGTTAGCAGTTAGACAAAAATTTGAAAATTCAAATTTTGAAATTGAGCAGGATGCATTGGAAGCGCTTGTGCTATTAGTAGAGCGCTCGCACTAAAGCGAGGCATCTAGAAAAAAGTAAAAATGCTAGATAAAGATATTTAACTATTTTTTTATTTTTAAAATTTTTTCCTTTTTATGTGTTTTTAGATGACTGATTAAAGAACAAAAGGTAGGATATGGAAGAACAAGAATAGGAAAGTGAATAGAAGAATTTTGAATTCGGACGTGTTGTTCCCATAGTGCTCGCATTGATCAGCAAACCTGCAAAAATGCAAGTCAGATAAATTCAAATTTAAATCAGACACGTTGAAGCATGTGCGCATGTGCTAAAGACCATGTCGCCTACGTTGAACCCATGTCGCTCCTGCTGAAGTGCAGGTTCTCAGGTTATTCCGACACCTTTGACTAAAATCTCACAAAAAACTTGATAAACACGTTAAATTAGGGACGTGGGTCCCACCGAGCATGCCAAAATGAAGCAAGGGAAAAATGGAATGAAAGGCAAATTGTTAGTTTGAATAGAAATAAGCATTAAACATTCAAATAAATACAGCAAACACTATTATACCTTTCTAAGCTTCCACTTGTTTCTCGGATTGAGCTTGATGAAGTGAAGGCACCCCTTTGATGCTCCACTCGATTTTCTCTTTGCTCGTTGTGGATGTAGATTTCTCTCAAATACTCAACAAGATAGATGGATTAAGGATTTGGATTTGGATTTGGATAGATGGATAAATGGATATGCGTAACAAGGATTTGATATAGGACTATGAGAAAGTGATAAGAATTCGATAGGAGGAGACGAGAAGAGAAATTGGCAGCATAAGGATAGAAGAATGGAAGACCCCCTTTTGAGAAGGAAAGTTGCTCCAATTTATATATTGGAGAAGGCCAATGGAGGGCCAAGATTGATTTGCTTATGAAAGGCTAAGATTGATTCAAGATATTGGATATGGATCAAGGATGCATTGGAGAAATAAAAAGGAATAGAAAATTCCTTGCAAAAGTGGGGAACATAAATTTGAATTTAAAAGTGATGATTGCATAGGGGGATTCAAATAAATTTGAATTTCTTTGAGAGGTTCAAGATTGATGTGACATGAGTGGGGGAATTTAAAATTGGAGAATAATGATAAGTGGGATTATGAGAGATTCTAGAAGAATTAATTAGGTTGAGTGGGGATTAGGAAAAAGTGATTTGTAGAAATCACATAATTAGGTTAATTAATTAAAATTAATTAACTGAGTGGGTTTAGAGGAAATAATTATTGGAGGGACTTTAGAAGAATAGAGAAATAATTAATTTATTTGATAAATTAAATATTGGACAATAGTGACAGGATTAATTAAATTATATTTAATTAACATTGAGAAAAATAAGGATACGCAATTAAATCAATTAATTATGTTGACAATCTTAAATTAATTAAGCATTGATTTAATTAATTTTAGGTGTCTACATTAATCATAATTAATTAGATAAATAATATTTAATTAATATTTGAGATAGGTTTAACTGATTAATTAATTAAGAAATAGAAATTGAATAATTAATAAGATGAAGAGTGATGGTTGAGTTAATTTACAAAGATAAGTAACTTAATTAAAGAATTAAAGAATTAAAGAATTACTTAATTAAGTAGGACAAATAATTAATACATGATGAAAAAGACACTTTTTAGTGTCTACAAAGATGATCCTTCTTTAGTTGTTGCGAGAGAACACTCTAACCCTCTTGTTCATTCTCTACATGATCAATATTATGAGGTTGACATGATTGTGGATTCTTATGTACAAAACTTGGAGGAGGTCTCTTTATCCTTAGAGGAGACATGTGAGTCTTTGGATCTTGTTCTACATTCATCTCCACTAGATCTTGAATTGCCTTTTTCATTAATTTGGACCAGTAAACTTGATTTGGAGGGGGCAACTTTCAACATCGACATGGGGACACTTGAGAAATTTTTAGAGACTCCATGACTTTTTTTCCTACATTTTCCCTTCATGATTGGGGAGAATTCATCGACACGCCTTTGGTTTTGTTTCTTCCTAAGGGGAGGAACGTTGTTCAACAATCATGGAGTAGTTTCTTCATTCAGTCTCGATCTTTTACCATTGGTGCAGATTCTACATTGAGGGGGGACTACTTGGTCTCTCTTCTTCTCTCTTATGGGGGGACTTTTTCCTCACATGGGATTTTGTCCTCATACTTCCTTGAGAGTTATTTTGTATAGTTTTCATCTCTCTTTTGGGGGGATTTTTTTCCCATTGGTTTTTTCTCTCTTTCTCTGTTTGTAAGAGATTGCATTGCATTTGTGCATGGGTACCTAACATGGCCTCATAGTTGGGACCCATCTTGCATTGTTATCTTGAGTCTATAATCTCCTAATTTGCACTTAAGGGGGGGTGTTGGTTTAAATTATGTCTCATAATTAAACTTTACTTAAGTTGATTTTTGGTAATGCATTTCATATTAGTTTGCATATGAGACACTTAGGGATGATGCATGTAGGAGAAATTCCATATTTTGTGGTCTTATCATGATGTTACATTTCACCTTTGATGGGTGATCCACCTCTTGTAGAATATTTTATTATTTATCCTACCTACCCTCACCTACCCTTGTTTCTCATTGAGACACATCATTATTGTGTGCTCACATATCCATATGGCCTTTCCTTTATAAGTAAGCTCATCTTTCATTGTATGTAATATCTGGTTGATCTTATTTTCCATCCTGATTAGAATACAGTTTATTCTGATCAATATTTTGACTCTCTTGTGCTATTCGTTGTGCTCTATATCTTAGCTATATTTGACAAATTCTTACAATATCCACTCAAATTTTATCTACCTCGAGCAACTATATCAAATCATGAAACAAGATATTAAGGAAATAAGAACTCTATGATAGAGGTGAACTTCCAACAAAAAAGAAGGTGAAGAATGAGAAATTTGTGAGGCAAATTGGTGCAACCTTAGATGGGTATACAAGTTTATGGTACATGACATCACAAGAATTATCATGTGGTACAACACCATGGGTATAACTTAAAAAATATACTACACAAGTAGGGAAAGCTCGACTACCAACACTATTATTCCCACTGCATATAAAAAGGTTGTTAATTTAAAAGAATTAGACTTGTGTGAAGTGTTGAGGGAGGAATAATTGGAGAACCTAGAATAAACAAAGATAATGTAATATCCATTTAGGTATGGTTCTCTTATCATAAGCCTTGTATGTTATTTCATGAAAAAATTGCAAGCTTATGAGGGTATTCATGGTCTAATGAGAGATTTGGGCAACACAAAAATTTAAATCTTAGAAGTTTTAAAAAATAAAACAAATATAAGGAAGTGTATTGAGGTTTCGTTAAAAAATATCAAATAGAAACATAGGCAAGAGACCACATATCTTACGAAATAGTGTGAAAATATAACATGAAAATAATATTTACAATATACATTGATTTTGTCAACATTGAGGCAATAGAGCCAATGATGTTGTGAGTACTAGGTATTCCCTACAAAGTAACTAATGGGTTGATTGAAGAAAATGTCAATATAGTGTTGGCTCTACCAAAGGAATCAAAATAAAATAGATTCAGGACATATAATATATGGACAAAAAAATAAGGAGTCAAAAGAGGACCTTTTGAGAAGAATAAAAAGAAATTTAAAAAAAAAATGGGGTATAAATAAGGGTCTACAACCACTAATAGTAACATAAATTTTGGATTCACCACCAATAAAGGAAGTCAAATAAACACAATTGTAGCAATTAGACAAGTTGATAATTTATTCCTTTAAATTTGAAATTAAATATTTTAAGACCATCAAAAGTTAAAAGAGGAAGAATTGGGAAAAAAGATCTCCATAGCTTAGTGAAAAAGAAAATTGCCCACTATCCCCCTATAACCAAATAAATAAGGATAAGAAAGGGGGGAGTCACCAAATTGAGAAACAACAAAATCCATATAGAAAATAAGGACAAAAAACAACAAGAGTGAAGTAGGGACTTCAAAGACAAAAATGAGATAAAAGCAAAAAAGAAAACGAAAAGTTGTACTACTTGTTGAAGAGGAAGAAAGAGAAGAAACTACACTTGAATATTCTACTGAAGAAGTGTTACAAAGGATCATGAGAAAATAATGGAAGATGTTTGAGCACACTTTTCTTAGATATATAAAAAATTCTCTCTTCATTTAGAACAAAAATTGAGATCTATAATTTCAAACTTAGGAGATATAAAAGACAAATTAAAGCAATAAATTGAAGTAGAACAAGAGACAAGTATAAATATCGACAGATGAGGATGGCATTGGGTTTGTGTGGGTGTCATGCTAGGGCCGACATGCCCTAGCCTATGTCCTGTGCTCTACTTGCTTCACTCCGAGGGGGGTTCTTGCTTGTCAGGGGCCGGTTTTTGCTTGCCCGTGGTTGGGTTTTCTGGGCTGCCGCAGGGTTTTTCCTGCACCATTTTTTTTCTTCTGCTCTAGGTTGTCATCAGGGGTGTGCAGGGTTTCGGGGTTAGGTTTTCTACCCCTCTTCTTTTTCTTATTTGGTTATTTTATTTGGGTCCATGGAGAATAGAGGATTATCCTCTTCTCAGATGATCTCTGGAGATCTGGAAATGGTGGATCCATCTCATTTGATGCATACATGTGGAAAGGAACACATTAGTAATTCCCAATCAGGGGCAGGCATCTCTTCTTCGAAAGAGCCTTTTCGCATAAAAAAGGTGAATAGTTGTTTGGAGAGATCCCAAGATCGTCCAGTTTTGGTTATTCAACCTGAACAAATTTCAGAGGATGTTGAATATTGGTGTAATCATACTCTCATATGCAAATTTATTGGTCTTCGCCTCTCTATACCTATTTTAGAGTCTTAGGCATGTCGTTTCTGGAATCCTGAAGGAGATATGGAGCTACTTATGGTAGCCAATAACTATTTTTTGGCTATTTTTTCCAACCTGGTGGATAGGAACAAGGCTTTTGAGGGTGGCCATTATTTTTTCAACCAGGTGGGACATTTTATCAAACCTTGGCATATTGGATTTAATTCTGTTGAGGAGTTTCCCTCTTGTGTGCCCGTGTGGATCTGATTGTCGAAGCTTCTGTTGGACTTCTAGAGAGAAGATATTCTTCACTCAATCTCACTGATTCTTAGTAAACCTATGGATTCGTCTTCACAAACTCAAGATCGAAAGGTAATTTCCTATGCTCGTATATGTGTAGAAGTTGATTTAAATAATCCTTTGCTAGACTCTATGGAAATTTGTTTGGGGGCATCTTCTTGGATCCAACAATTGGATTATGAGACCTTTCCATTTAGATGAAGAATTTGTCATGAATATGGTCATTTACAGCGGAGATGTCCTAGAAATAAATCTTCTAAATTGGTCGTTTCCGATCCTTGTCACTCTGTTCTGGGGGAAGATAAGGAGAAATCCCCTATAATTGATGGTCCTGTTGATAAAGATGGCTTCATTCCTATCAAACCTTGGAATAAAGGCAAAGTAAAGAAGAGAACCTGGTTGGATAGGCAAAATGATGTCACCCTAAATAGGTTTGATGTTCTAGATGATTTGGAACAAGAGGAATGAGTTCCAGTTGAAATGTCCTTGGGTGCCCAATTTCAGCATGAGGTGTTGGATGGGGATTCCAAGAAAGAGGATCGGGCTCTATCTTTGGAGAATCAATAGGATGTTTAAATGGTTCAAGACAACAGAGATCTTAGTGGGTCATAGGTCACTGGAGATGCAGTGGTCATGGTGTCTACTCATCCTTCCACTATAGTAGCCTCAGATTCTATGAAGAGTAACAAAGCCCCACCTGTTTTAGGCTTGTAGCAGAAGACCCTCAAAAAGGGTTCTTTAGACAAACCTTTAAGGAGTGGATGAAAAATGGATCAAGAAAAGGTTAAGATTATTGGTAATACTTTGGTTTAGTCAAGGTTTGTGAATCCCATTGATTCCCACTTCTCTCAACTACATAAATGATTGTGATCTCATGGAATGTAAGGAAGTTGAACAACATCCCTAGACAAAAGCTTGTTCACAGATTAATTGACTCTGAGTCTCCTGATGTTGTTTTTATTCATCAAACCAAGCTTCTAGTGGATGGTTTGGCCAGTTGTGCTTTGCGTGTCTAGCCCCAAGGCCTTTGGCAGGGAGTGAGCTATCATGGCAGTTCAGGGTGGGTTGCTTGTTTCTGGAACCCAAGGAAAGTTTCCCCTTTGTGGTGGTTTTATAGCAGGTCTTCCATTTCTATGGTCGCTTCTAGCTTTGAGACTGGAGAAAGATGCCTCTTCTCTAATATTTATGCTCATATTGATCTTGTGGGTAAGTCACATCTTTGGGCTCGCATCAATCTTGTTTGGGCTCAAGATCCTTTTCTCCCCTGGATTTTGGCTAGAGATTTTAATGTTGTTACTAGTTTGGAGGAAAAGCAAGGTGGGTTATTCAAGCTTGATCCTTCCTCAAATTTACTCAGGGATAATATTGGTCTCTTGAATTTCATTGATGTGAATCCAATTAATGGTGTCTTTATATGGAATAATAGGAGGAGTGGTGTTGAGGCTATCTCTGAAAGGCTTGATAGATTTTTGGTTTCCTACTATTGGGTGCATGATAGGTGGTCCACCTATTCAGAAATTATTGATTGGAGGGGTTTTCATCATTGGCCTATTAAGATTTCTATATCTTTTAGAACCTCCAAAAATCCCTCTTTTAAATTCCAATTAATGTGGCTTCGTGATCAGTCATTGAAGAATCTTATGGTTGATTGGTGGTATGAAGGCATGCCTACCCACAGGTGGGCTACGTACACCTTTGGGAAGAGATTACAACATGTAAAATACAAGCTGAAGAGGTGGAATAAACAATGTTTTGGGAATCTGCATAGACACAAGATGGAAGCTCAATCCAATTTGGATGAGGTTATGCGTCAAATTAGGTATCAAGGGATGACTGTGGAGCTCAGTATGGCCGAGTCCCTTGCTCTTAAGGACTTAGAAGAGTGGGAGTTGTGTGAGGAGATTTTCTAGAAACAAAAGTCTCGTGTGGATTGGCTCCAAGAAGGTGATAGAAACACATCTTTTTTTCATAATTTTGTTAAGGCTCAGAGGTATGGTAGCTCTATTACCTCTCTCATATCTTCCAAAGGGGTTCATATTTCATCTAAAGAATAAATTGCTAGGGAAGCTGTCAGTTATTTTTTTAATTTGTTTACCAAAGAGGATCCTAAAGCTATGGTGGAAGAGAGGGCCATCTTGAACTGTATTCCCCCTCTTGTCTCTGTTGAAATGAATGATGCTCTCTTGCACCCCATTTTTTTGTCTGAACTTGAAGGGGTTGTATTTAAAATGAAAAAAGGCAAGGCTTTTGGCCCTGACGGGTTTCCTATTGAGTTTTTTAGGAATTTTGGTAGATTATAAATTATCATCTTCTAGATGTGGTTCAGGAATCTCATAGGATTAAAAAATGCTCAAATATATGAATTCTACCTTCTTGCCTCTCATTCCTAAGAAGGAGGGGGATAATAGTTTGGATCAGTACAGGCCTATTGCTTTATGTAATGTTGTCTACAAGATAATCACTAAATTGATTGTTGAACGACTCAAACCTCTCCTCTACACTTTGGTTTCTAAGGAGCAAGGTGGTTTCATTGATGGAAGACAGATCCTTGATGGAATTGTGATAGCAATGGAGGCTAGTCATTCGATGGATTCCTCTAAGGAGAAGGCTATGTTTATTAAACTTGACATGGCCAAAGCTTATGATAGGGTGAGTTGGTATTTCTTACAGAAGATCCTTTTGGCTTTTGGTTTTGGAGAAGAGTGGGTGAATTGGTTTCTTAGTTGTGTGACTTCTACCTCCTTCTCGGTTGTTATTAATGGGGAACCCTCAAAATTGTTTAGCACTTTGTGGGGGCTTCAGCAAGGGGACCCTTTATCTTCCTATTTATTTATTCTCATGGCTGAAGGTCTTGTCAGATTTCTCACTTCCCAAGTGAGACATGGTCTTATTCAGGGTTGGAGTCGAAGCAATTCTCTACCTCCCTACTCTCATCTTCAGTTTGTGGATGACACAAGTTGATGGGCAAGGCCAGAATCAATGAGGTAGTGAATTTCAAGAGAGCTTTGGATATATATTGTAAAGCCTCATGTCAGAAATTTAATGAAGATAAATCATCCATATATTTATTTAATACTCTTCGACTTATTCAGAATAGGATTTCCAGGATCCTCAGATTCCAGACAAGGTCCCTTCCTTTGTTGTACCTCAGGATTCCTTTAGATTTGGGGGTTCAACGTGAAGATTTTTGGCAAGGAATTTTGGATAAAGTTTGTTGCAAGGTTAATCATTGGACTTACAGGTGGTTATCCTCTGTTGGAAGAGTGATTCGTCGGAAGACTCTAGTGCAAGCGCTTCCCATTTATAGGTGTTTTGTGCAGGCTCCCCCCTCCAACTTTGTGAGAGAGTACGATGCCTTTCCCAACAATTGATTTGGTCAGGTAGTTTTCTTTCTTCTAAGTGGAGTTTAGTTAAATGTGACTTTGTTTGTAGACCGAGACATGTTGGGGGTCTTGGCCTCAGATCTATTTCTTTGGTTAGCAAGGCCTTGGCAGCTAAGTTGTATTGGAGGTGGTGTAACAGCCAGGATTAGGACTGGGCCAATATTTTAACCCACAAGTATCTCCCTGGTGCTAATTATCATGAGGTACCTCGTCTTAGTTTAGTGGGCAGAGGCTCTTGTATCTGGGATACTCTTAAAAAAGGTGCCCAACTTATTAAAGATGGCCTTTTCTAGATTTGTAATAGAGGCTCTGAAGCTCTTTTTTGGAAGGACTCTTGGGATGGTCACCCTCCTATTCTATCTAGTTATCTATAGCTTCAGCCTCTTTGCAACATTTTCACTTATGTTGGATGGGTTAAGGTGGAGAATTTTAAAATGATTAGGCGCATTGGACAGGTTGAGGTAACTTGCTGGAAGGATCCTCTTGAATGGACCTTGGGTGGCTCAGATGAAGATTGTGTGGTGTTGGTTAATATCGTGGAGGGTAGGTTATGTAGTTACCTCTAGGAGAGAGATATTTTGGCTTGGGGTCCTAACCCAAAAGGCAAGTTTTTTGTTGTTGAAGGTTATGCTCAGCTTGATAGGAAATTGCATGGCCTGATGGATGTTCCCTGGTGGAAGAAGGTTTCGAATAGCTTCTCTTTGTAGAAATGTAATTTTTTCTTATGGTTGGTTGCTCAGAGGAAATGCCTCACGTTGGAGAATCTTCATAAGAGAGGCTTATAGGGACCATCTATCTATTATCTTTGTATGCATTATGAGGAAGACTGCTCCCACTTTTTTTTCTATGCCTTTTCTCTAGGGATATTTGGCACAAGTGGTGGAAGGCTTGGCAACATGTTTATTTTCATGCTACCTCCTTAATTGACTTTTGGGATAGCTTGGGCAAACCCCCAGCAAAGACCTCTTTTCTTCAAGAGGTCTGGGCTATTGGGCCAGCCCTTATTATCTGGAATATATGGCTGGAAAGGAATCGGATCTTTTGTGATTCACATGTAGGGAGTCCTCAGTTGTGGCATAAGATAGTTAATAGGCTTCAAGAGACAATCTCGGCTAAGTGCAATTTGTCTGAAAAATGTTGATCCGGGTGATTATGTTATTGTAAGAAATCTACAATTGGAAAACATCAAAATGGACTATGTTGCTGGAAATAGATCTCGACATGGGAAGCAACGAATAAGTAGAGATGGAAGGTGGATTCCCCCTCCTATGGGAATCTTAAAAATTAATATAGATGGCTCTTCTTGTGGGAATCCTAGACATGCAGGTATTGGAGGTATAGCTAGAGATGATGATGGTTGTGCAGTTTTTTTCTGCTCTATTTATATTGGGCAGCACTCTAACAATCTTATGGAGGCCCTAGATATTAAGATTGATGTTGAGTGAGGTTGTTCTTTAAGATGGAGGAAGATTGTTTGTGAGTCGGATTCTCAGATTGTTGTGGACATGTTGAACAAAATTTGAATGATGTGAGTTGGTAATTAGCATTTGTGGTTAGACAGATTTTACAACTGTGTAATACATTGGAATTTGTCTCCTTTTGTAATATTCCCAAGGAGTAGAATAGAGTGGCTATTGTTTGTCCAAGTGGGCTTCAGAGCATGTTGATTGTTGGGATTTTAGTGGAAGGGATGGTCTACCTCCTAATTATCTTGAAACTTTAGATGGGTTCATGCTAGAAGATGGGATAATGCAAGAGCACTCAATGGTGTAGGATCAATTTCCCTTTTATGTTTGTTTCCTTTTCATTGTCATTTTTCAGGCCCTTCGAGGCTCTAGATGAGCCTGGTTTTTGGAATAATTCCAAAGTAGCTAGCCTTTGGCCCTACTTTAAGCCCCATCATCTTTTTGAGGGCTTTCCGAAAAAGTATTAGCATTGGAAATCTGATGGTTGAATCTAATGCTATGATCACTGGACTTTGTAGTGGTGGTGTTGGTGGTTGTTTTAAGGATCCTTTTAGTTTTTTTTCTATCTTTGTGGACGTAAGGCCTGAACTTTGTATTTCTGTGATTTCTGAATAAATCTTTACCCCTTTTTTCGAAAAAAAAAACCAAAGAAGAACAAGAGAAAAAGTAGTTGTAAGAAGTTAGGTTGAAATGTGGCATAGCCCAAACACTAAGAAAATAGGTTATCCCCACAAAAATAAAAAAGTTAGAAACAAGAGGAAAAAGAGGATATAACGCATGTAAAACTCATGTATAGATCTTTTTCACACTAGGAAAGCCTATGAAGAAACACAAATGTATGCAAAAAATCTCTACCAAAAATAAGCAATGTTGGACTACATTGTTGGTACTCCCCGTCCAATAATTGACATGATAAATGGTTTCCATAAGGAATTAGTTTATTCCGTTAAGATAAAAAGAGACAAGGATATACAACTTGAAGAGAGTATGAGAAAAGATGCATTCATAAAAATTCCCAAGAAGTAGAGCTATCTCCAATTAGCAAAGAAAAATTGGCACATCTACAAAATGAAGAAATGAGATCCAAGCAAAGAGTTGATACTCTCTTATCATAACCTAAAGAGGCTAAGGAAAAGGTGAGAAGTGAAATGGTAGAAGCCAATAGGAAGGTTTATAATACTCTATTAGAAGAGCAGATTGATTTAAATAGAAAACTTAAGTCAGAAGGAGCAATTGTATTATGGCATAGAAGGCACTAATCTAGAGAAAGGAAAATAGTATAGAAATATAGGTTAGACAAATGAATTAGGACCTACTAATGGAGAATTAAGAATATAAGAACTATTAGTGGAGAAGTAAGAATAAAAGTTAGCTAAAGAGAAACATATCTCACAAGAGATGTCATAGGATGAGATAAGTAAAGGAGAAAAGAAATAGAAAAACCATCCACAAAATACAACAACACAAGTTAGTAGGTCAAATAAATGAAAACAAGAAGAGGTCCGAAGAAGAAAATAAAAAGAATTTGCGGTAGAATCTGATGCTCTGCAAAAAGGATTAGAAAATCTGTTTGATGACAACACACACAAGAGCACAAGAAACAAACGTTAGTGTTAGCAACAAAAGATTATCCTAAACAGGCATATCAAGAGAGATATTAAGCATGAAATAGAAAGCATATAAACATAGAATAAAATAGCTAATCAAGATGCTCATAGTTGCTCCTCCCTTGTTCCTCTCCTCTCCAAGTCCCAAATGAGTGTAGCTCTCAGCTTTTAGCACTAGCCATGGATGCCATATGGAGATTCAAGATAGTTGAATATGATAAGAAAATGCTATGCAAGTGTAGATAGTGATGCTATGAGAAAGCTCTATGCTAATGCCAGTATAACAACAATACTCTAATGCTTCTTTTTGCTTGAGGAGAAGGGTTCTATTTATAGAAGAAATGGGGAAATGAAAGGTTAAGATTGAGTAATCTTAACAAGGGTTAGGATTGAAAGATATTCAATCCATGTGAGACTTTCAACCCAATCCCATGTTGACAAGTGTCACCATGAGGAGGCTTGAGAGGAGAGATAAGGAGCATTAAATGCTTGAGGGGACATGATGGTTACCCTAGTCAAAGAAATAAATGCTTTGAAGAGACACATGGGTTACATGAGGGTTAAGTTAGGGGTCAAAGTCCTTAACCATGGGTGCAAGTGGAATTAACCATTAATGGTCATGTAAGAGCCATAAGTGGTTTGGAAGACTTTAGAAGTTAATTTGTTGAACACACAAAGCATTAATTGTTTTTCAAAGACTTTGGAGTCTTTGAGAAGTGACTCCAATTTGCTTAGGAATGTGACAATATTTAGGGGATGGATTAGGTTAATTAGGAAAGGTTTAGAAGAATCTAGAAGGGGTTTAGGCATGCAAGTGGAATTAACCATTAATGGTCATGTAAGAGCCATAAGTGGTTTGGAAGACTTTAGAGGTTAATTTGTTGAACACACAAAGCATTAATTGCTTTTCAAAGACTTTGGAGTCTTTGAGAAGTGACTCCAATTTTCTTAGGAATGTGACAATATTTAGGGGATGGATTAGGTTAATTAGGAAAGGTTTAGAAGAATCTAGAAGGGGTTTAAGCATGCAAGTGGATTTTGTAGGAAAATGCAAGTGGGAGGAATTTTGGTATTTTCAATTAAAATAAAATCATTTATTTCAATTAAATGGTGTAATTTGCATTTGGATAAATATTCAAATAATTATTAATTTATTTAAATGAGAAAAAGGAAGATAAAGCATTAAAATGCTTGAAGACTTTGAGGGAAACCATTAAAGGCTTGAAGACTTTAAGGAAAACCATTAAAGTCTTAAGAAGACTTTAAGAGAAGCCATTAAGTTTGAAGACTTTAAGGAAAACCATTAAAGGCTTAAGAAGACTATAGAAGGAAGCCATCAAGTTTGAAGACTTTAAGGGAAACCATTAAAGGTTTCAAGTGGGTGAGGATAAATAGGATTTTAAATAAATAATTTATTTAAAATAGTTGTGCAACTTGCTTTTGTAGGAAAATACAAGTGGGTGGAGGATAAAGGTGATTTAAATAAATTATTTATTTAAAATAATTGTGCAACTTGCATTTGTAGGAAACTACAAGTGGGTGGAGGATAAAGGTGATTTAAATAAATTATTTATTTAAAATAATTGTGCAACTTGCATTTGTAGGAAAATGCAAGTGGGTAGAGGATAAAGGTGATTTAAATAAATGTTAATTTATTTAAATGTGAGAGGTGGGATTTTGGGGGATTTAAATAAATATTAATTTATTTAAATATGAGAGAATATTTAATTAAATAAATATTATTTATTTATTTAATTAATGGTCTGAATTTGGTTAAGTGAATTAAATCAAATAAATTGAATAATTTATTTAATTAATAGGAGAAGAGGGTTAAGATGAATTAATTAAATATATTAATTTAATTAATTATTAATTGATGGTTAAATAATCAAATAAATATTAAATATTCATTTAATTAAGTGGACAGATTTATGTGACTACATTTGCCCCTCTTTGAGATGGTGCAGTTTTATCGCGTCGTTTCAAAGAAAGAAAAATAGGTGTGAAGAAATGCCCCATAAAATGTAAATTTAATGGGTGGTATGCCCCCTCAAGAGATGGGCTGTATTTTTTTTTGAAAAATCGGGCGATCTCTCGAAAAAGAATGAAAAGTGGAAGGGAGGTAGAATAGAATAAATTAGAACTAATGATGAAAGAATGGGAGAAAATGGAGTGAATATGAAGAAACAACAAGCCAACGAGTACCCCGAGGTCATGCAAGAGATACATAGCAAATGTAGTGTGGGGTTTGGATTGATGCTATACAATTGATCAAAATTGGTTGGACAATCTGGTGCAATCGGTTTAATTGCCCCGGTCAAGTCAAAGCGTGACAGTTGATGTCAGTTGGTCACTTGGACATGATAAAGTCTGAGTAAGTGAATCAAAGTGACCTGATGTGACTTAGACAATTGATGTAATTGCTCGATGAAGTCAAGGTATATGAAGCAAAATACTCGTTGAGACGTAGACAATTGATGTTATTGTTCGTTGGATTGTGTTTGATTGGTTGATCAATTGATAGTGTGTGCGTGGGATGGATGATTGTGGTGAATCATAGCAGCCCTGTTGAGACTAGGTCATTATGATAAATGCTTGTTGTAGTCTAGGATTACCATAATCGATTACCTGTTGAGACCCGAAGATACTTGATCAGAGTATCTGTTGATAGTCTAGGTGTGTGTGAGTCGATGTATCTGTGCAGATAGAGTAACTTTCTTGACTTATTGGATGACTTAGGATAGGAAACACAATCCCTCCTATTTAGAGATGGATGGTGATGAACGTGGCTTGATTAGGTTGATTGGGACACGATGTAGGGTATGTGATGCTGATTGTTGAGATGGGGAGGGTGGGGGGGGGGGGGGGGGGTTCAATGTTAAATAGAAGAAATGGAGGACCTATTACATTCCTATGGAAGAAGAGGAAAATAGAGTATCCATTGTCATTACTATGTATGAATGATATGCAGCTATTTATGAATGTATGGATGGATGGAATGCAATGAAATGCAATATATACAGATGAGATGGAATGACGATCCATGGTGCTTTATTTTTTATCATTGAGCTTTAAAATGTTGTAAGAAAATACAAGCAACTTGACATAAAGATTCAAGATGACCAAATTATTTCTTACATGGATTTTGATATAGCAAGTTAATACAAGCAACTTGATATAATGGATCAAGTTGACCTGAGTATTGCTTGCAGAACAGGCAAGGATTATCTCCTTTCATGCATGACTTGGATCGTCCTCCTTGATCTTAGGCTGATCATATCCTGAGACAAGTGCATACTGTAATAAGAGATAAAACCTTTATCCAGTTTGGATGAGGTAGGAGGAACCAAAGAAAGAGAATTGTACCTGCAAACAAACAGTATATACATAAAGAATAAAGAATAAAGAATATGGATCCTTGGTAATGGTTCATGCCCATATGGTCGAGGTATACGCTGTAGTCAGCAAGCCATAATGATCTATGACTGCATTTGGCATAAGATCACATAGCTTGGTGAACTTCCCACGTAGACACCATTAGTACATGCCCCAGAACTTCATTAGAAATAATGTGCAAACGATACAAAACAATGCTGCAAGATCCTGATACAGATAAACGAATGATTGTACTCACATATCAACCAAGTATTTGATAGCTTAACATAATTTTCTTGTCAAAGAAAACGTCACTTTTGTCTTTGTTTTGGTAAGGAAGGATGCATCCTTCTTGAAGACAGTTTGATTGTTGATGTTGATTGTGTGGTTGATTGGTAAATGGTCATTGTGTGAGTAGTTTGTCAATGTTTATTTTGGTATCTGCATGGATGGGTATGTACAAGGTGTTGCCATGTTTTTGTGTGATTTTTCAATGGTTTTATCGATGTTTTTGGATTTTGAATTGTTTTGAATGTTTTTGGTATTTTTGCGAGATATTTTTGAATGTTTTTGGATTTTTGATGATTGTTTGAATGAAGAACTTAATGAATCATAAGACAATGTAGAATCCACTTCCATCAATAGGTTAAAGGCATTGCCCCCAGTTTTAGACATGACTATGAAAAAGCGGGATGCAAGATGTATGGAGTACTATCATAATTGCAGAGGAATAAAAAGCCATGGTTGATGGATGGATGGATGTATGTATGAAGTAGATGTGATCGCAACAAGTCTGAAAGACAATGGAGCCATTGTCTTTACGAGTGGCGCTTGTTTGCCAGGTTTTCACCATCACACTTACCCAAGGTGCCACCGGAGTGGTTGTTCACCATTTGGATGCATGATTTTTCTTTACTTTTTGAATGTTTTTGTATTTCTTTAGGACATTTTTCTGAATGTTTTTGGTATTTTCTGATATGCAAGGGAGCCTGATGCTCTATATAGCTTAGGTATAAAACCGTTTAAGGTGCATGCTGTTAATTGGATCTGCGAGCGGTTCTCCTTCTGATGTAGCCAACTGATATGCCCCGGACCCGAACACAGCAGTGACAACATATGGGCCCAGCCAGTTTGATTCAAACTTGCCCTGATGTTCTCTGTTTGGTTGGTTGCGAGGATTCTCTCGTAGAACAAGATCACCTACCTCAAATGTACGAGATCTAACTCGGTGATTATAGCTTCTACTCATGCGCTGCTGATAGGCTTTGAGATGGTTGTATGCAACTTGTCGCTTCTCATCTAGTAACTCTAAGTCCTGAAGACGAGATACTCTGTAGGCTTCGTCATCGATGAGATTGTGCAAGGAAACCCGTAATGATGGTATCTCGACCTCAATAGGCAAGATAGCTTCTGCACCATAGACCAACGAATAAGGAGTTGCACCTGTAGGGGTTCGAATGCTAGTTCGATATGCCCATAGTGCTGGATTTAGTTGAACATGCCAATCACGGCCGACATCATTGACTGTCTTCTTGAGGATTCTTAATATGTTTTTATTTGATGCTTCGGCCTGACCATTGCCTTGTGGGTAATAGGGGGTGGAAAAGCGATGTTGGATGTGAAATTTCTCACAAAGTTCATGGACATCCTGATTTTTGAAAGGAAGACCGTTATCTGTGATGATGGACATGGGCACACCATACCGGCAGATGATGTAGTTGAGGATGAATGAGGCAATCTACTTGCCGGTGACTTGGGTAAGTGGAACAGCTTCGATCCACTTTGTGAAATATTCAGTGGCGGTAATAATGAATTTATGGCCATTGGATGAAGATGGATGGATTTTACCCATAAGGTCAAGACCCCATTGACAGAAAGGCCATGGTGTCGTGATTGGTTGCAGTTCCTGGGCTGATGCATATATCAGGTCGCCATGAACTTGGCATTTCTTGCATTTTCTGACAAAGTAGTAGGAATCTTTTTCCATAGATGGCCAATAATATCCAGCTCGCATGAGTTTCTTGGCTAGTGATGGACCACTTGAGTGAGTCCCGCAAATTCCCTCATGGACTTCTTCCAAAGCCTTTTTTATCTCACCTTGTTCCAAACATCGAAGGAGAGTACCATCAAGACCGCGTCGGTATAGGGTTTCGGCAATAATGGTATATCGAGTAGTTTGGCGAATGAAGGTTTTACGTTGGTTATTTGATTGGTTGGGAGGAAGGGTGTGATCGCGGAGATAGGTGTAGAACTCACCGTACCATGGGGATTCAGAACCGACAAGGTGACATATCATCTCAGATTCAGGGATATCATAAGCGGGGATCCAAAGCTATTCTACCAAGAACTCGTAGCGTGTTGAATTCTGTGGAAGATCTAGTAGAGATGCGATCGTAGCCATGGCATCAGTAGCTCGATTCTGATCTCTTGGTATCTGCTCAAAAGTGATAGTAGTAAATGATGTCTTTAGAGTGTCCACCATTTGCTTATATGGCATGAGTTTATCATCTTTGGTCTGATATTCATCTATTGCTTGTCGAATGACTAGTTGGGAATCGCCATATACTTGCAGTTCTTGTAATTTCCATTGTACGGCTAACCTGAGTCCTGTGATCAAGGCCTCATACTCTGCTATGTTGTTTGTGCATGGAAATGTGAGCCTGTAAGACTTTGGGATGCTATCACCCTGAGGTGTGATAAACAGAATGCCTACCCCTGAGCCGTGCCTAGTGTATGAACCATCAAAATATAGTTTCCATGGTTGTGCTATTGTGATCATGAATATCTCTTCATCTGGAAAATTGGAAATGAGAGGATGATCACCTATGAGTGGTGCATCGGCCAACTGATCTGCAATGACCTGCCCTTTGATAGCTTTACGGTTCACATAGTCGATGTCAAATTCACTTAGAATCATCACCCATTTGGCTAAGCGACCTGTCAATGCTGCTTTGCTGAGTAAATACTTGAGTGGATCAATCTTTGCAATGAGTTGTACTTTGTGTGTTAACAGATAGTGCCTTAGTTTAGTGGCTACTAAGATTACTGCTAGGCAAGCTCGCTCAATAGGTGTGTAATTGAGTTCATAGCCCACCAGTGTGCGAGAGATGTAGTAAACAGCACACTCTTTTCCTTCTGCATTATGTTGTGCCAGTAGTACACCCAATGCTGTACTTGTTGCTGAGATATAGAGTAACAACGGTCTACTTGGATCTGGTGGGATCAGCAATGGTGGTTTCATGAGATAGTCTTTAAGTGTCTAAAATGCTTGCTGGCATCGGGTGTCCCACTGAAAGCGGATGTTCTTGTGTAGCAGATGTGTAAATGGGTGACACTTATCAGCCAGTTGTGCAATGAATCTTCGGATGGATTGAAGCCATCCTTGTAGTGTCCTTAGCTGACTGATATTCTTTGGAGGTGGCATGTCCATGATTGCTTTTACCTTTGTTGGGTCGACCTCAATACCTTTGCTTGAGACAATGTATCCTAGAAGCTTCCCGGAGGTCACTCCAAAGACACATTTCTTTGGGTTGAGTCGAACATGGTATTGTTCCAGTCTATCAAATATTTTATCTAAGATGTGGAGATGCCCTTCTCTGGTGAGTGATTTTGCTAGTAAGTCATCAACATAATCTTCCATCATGGTATGCATCATGTCATGGAAGATGGTGGTCATTGCTCTTTGATAGGTTGCTCCTGCATTCTTTAGACCGAAAGGAATTACATTCCAGCAATACGTGCCCCATGGACATGTGAAGGTTGTCTTATGTTGGTCCTCTGGTGCGATCTTTATTTGATTGTATCCTGAAAAGCCATCCATGAGTGAAAGCATGGCATGTCCTGCTGTCAGATCCACTATGATGTCGATATTTGGAAGGGGGAAGTCATCCTTAGGACAGGCCTTATTCAGATCTCTGAAGTCAGTACAAATGCGGATGCCCCCTTTTGGTTTGCCGATAGGCACAATATTGGAGATCCATTCTGCATAATCAATTGGTCTAATGAAACCAACATCTAGGAGTTTCTTGAGTTCTATTTTGACTAGCACTGCAATCTGAGGATGCATCTTACGAAGCTTCTGCTTGACAGGTTTGGCTCCTTCTGCTACGGTGAGGTGATGCATGACTAAATCAGGATCAAGCCCAGGCATGTTTGCATATGACCATGCAAAGTTGATCTGACGCTTCTGGAAGAACTCTATAAATTTAGGTTGTTCCTCTGGAGTGAGAAGAGATGCCAGATGTATGAGATGAGGATTTTCAAGAGTCCCCACATTGTATTCTTTGGTTTCCTCAATGAGAATTGTTGATCGTTCCTGTTGTGTATTATCAGGGAGAATGTCAAACCCTTCATCCTCAGGCGCCTCAAAGAGGTTTTCACCGTTGGATACGCTCTTTCTTTTTACTTTTGTCGGATCAAACAGTGCCACAGTGTGGTTTTCACTGGAAGATCCATGTTTTAGTGTTATATTTTTGCAGCTGAAAGGTTTGGCATCCGCCCCGAAGTATGCTGCACTATTAAGTTCAATGGCGAATCCAGCTTTGTGATCCCCGCTTGGTAGGTTATCCCTTAATTCCAAAAAGTCAATGATAGCCTCATCATTTTGGAAGAAGTCAAGACATGGGGGGTTTGGTTGGTTCCATTCGATGAGTTCAGGGTTGATAATGGGCATTACTTAATCGATTAGGTTAAGTGCATTAGATGTATCAGTGAGGGTTAAGACATTATGGTGAAGGTCGTTAATAGTACTCTCCCTGTTAGAATCAGGCGTAGGATGAAACGTAGGGTCTGTGGAAGATGTTTCCAGTTCAGTAACCGAAGTGGTCTTTATCTGTGCTTCTCCATAAATAGGGATATCTTTGCGTGGCAGAGGTAGTGATGCATCTTCCTCATCTGAAGTGTTAAGCTGTACATAATCAAATTCCCACTCATGTGAGTCAGTCTCTGAGTCACTTTCCAGCATCCGATTACTATACCATACTGGGATGTCTTTTGAGTTAAATACTGCAGGTGTGATTGGTTGATGTACCTTTGTAGTGATTGGTGTTGCAGGAAGGTTGATCAAGGAATCTGGTATAGGGAGTATCGGTAATATTGACTCAGTGGCTTCTGCTGGAACTGCTGGTACCATAGATGCTGTTGCGGGTTCTGATACAGTTGCTGCTGCTAATGGTGTTGCTGATGGGATTACTAGTTCGATTGGTGGGATGATTGGCATTGGTGATAGTTGTGTTGGGGTTTTGAGCTTTGATGGGGTAGTTGGGATGGTGCTTGAGGCTGCTTTGATAATGAAAGGTGTCCTTTTTGCAGTAGGTGGACAAAATGGTTTGTTGGGTTTTCCTTTAAATTTGAGCTTAGGAAAGATGTCTTTTTCAAAGCCTAGGCCTGTGTTACCTTTGGGTTTTAATTCCAGCAGCAGAGGTTCATGTCGTCCTTGTTTGCAATATCCCAAAGCACTCTGACCATCATACCCCATTCTTTGCATAATGAGGAGGCCTTTGCCATACTGCTCTGTAGGAAGTTTAACTTTCGGAATATCAGTGGTGATGGGATCTTTATAGATCCATTCTGCTAAGTCCTCATCTTGGGTTTCTTCTTCTTGACTCTTTCCAGGGATGAAAGGTGTCAAAGCACATGCTGGCGTGATCAATGGTTGTTGGAGTAACTGTTGTGGTTTACCATGTGTTCTAGGAGAAGTGGGCATTTGTCCCACACAAAAGAGTTGACTCAAGTTGTATTCCCCAGGACCTTCCTCTGCTATCTTCATCTTAAACTTTTCTTGCTTGGGTATAGTGGTGTTTGAACTGGCAAGAGAGGTGGGACTTATATATGATGTGGAGGAAATGGCTTCTCTATTATTAGGAACAGTAACCTCTAGTTGATGGCTGATATTATGACAGTACGCAAAGGGATTGGCATCACCCAGGATTGTGATCTCTACACCGTTATGTGGGAACTTGATACATTGATGGTAGGTAGATGGAACGGCTTGCATGGCATGTATCCAAGGTCTCCCTAACAGTAGATTGTATGGCAGAGGAAGGTCCAAAACTTGACAGATGATGTGCTTCACCATGGGGCCCACTCGGATTGGTAATACCACAGCTCCTTTGGATGAACGCTCTGCATCATCATAGGCTTTGATTGTGATCTTCTGACGAGGATCCACTGATTCTACCGCATATCCCAATGCTGTGACCAACTGCAGTGTGCAAATATTTAGGCCTGCTCCATTATCGATCAAGACTCGCTTGATCCTATGCTAGTTAATAAATCCTTCGATGTGGAGTGAGGCATTATGAGGTTGTTGGAAGGAAGAGTTGTCACTTTCGGAAAAAGTGAGACAAGGTGATGACTTTAGACTTCCAACCATGGCTTGAAATTGGTCTGTATTCAGATTTGCAGGGACTGACGCCTCTTGGAGTGCTTGATCCAAGATAGTTTTATGAGAGGGCGATAGACGCAATAGCTCTAAAATGGATATAAGTGCAGGGGTTTTATCTAATTGTTCCACAAGATTGTACTGCTTTGGGATGGAGGTGGTGCCTTGTGGAGCTGCCTTTATGGTAACCTTGCCGCAACGCGTAACAACATTGCAATTTGAGTTGGGATTTTTGAAGGTTATGGTTGCAACTTCTTCATTGGCATCATACAGATGATTTACAGTGTAATTATATGTAGCCTGCATATAATCAGTAGTATCAGTGCCTCACCTGGAAGTGGAAGGACCCCTTTGATCTTGTGATGGAAGTGGATTTTTGAACATCAGATGATCATTATTTGTTGTTTTTGGGTCATGTCCTTCAATTTCAATATCTCCTCGATCAATAAGATCCTGAATGAGATCTTTCAATCAGTGACAATTACTTGTCTTGTGTCCTCTCCCTTGATGGAATTCACAGTGTTCAGTATCTCTCCACCATGCCGGTTTGACCTGAGGCTCATAGTTTGATAGTTTAGGTAGAGTGACCAAATTTTGAGAAATGAGTTGTCGCAACACTGTTTCAATGGGTTCCCCTAAGGGAGTGTATGTGCATTTCTGTTTTTGCTGACAAGGTCTAGGTTCATTATGAGATGTGATGCGACCTTGATTGGAAGGAACATTTGTGTTATTCTGAGGTGGAGGATTTTGTCTTGCAAACCGAACCACAGGTTGTGCATTTTGGATAGTTCGGGCATCCACAACTCCATTGTTGACGATATTCTTATTTTTATTCCAGAAGTTTGGTTTATCGCTATTGAAGCGTGGGTGAGGACCATCTTTTGGTTCATTAAAGATTTTGATGAGTCATTTCTTGATAAGTGCCCTTTCACATTTCAAACCCTTGGTGATCATATCATTAAAAGAGTCTGTGTCTTTGACATCCAGGTGAAATTCCATTTCTTCGTTTAAGTTGGAAATGAATATTTCCACTAGTTCTTGTTCAGGTAACTGAAGAGAACGTCTGCTAAACATTTGGCGCCATCGTTGCAGGAATACTGAGAATAGTTCACCTGGTTTTTGTTTGGTGTTGCAGAGATCAGCCATGGTGATGTCGCGTTCAATGTTATGAGAGTAATGAGTGAGGAATTTTTGGATAAGTTCCTCAAATGTTCTAATGCCACCTGGTAGTCGGGAAAACCATGATGTGGTTGGTCCTCCCAAGCTTTGGGGAAAAAGGCACATTAGGTATGTGTCTTCATATGCCACTTCAAGACAAGCGGAATGAAATTCTCGAACATGATCGCGGGGATCCCCCTTTCCTCTATATTTTTCAAATTTGGGTGTTTCGAATCCTCGTGGAAATGGTGGCATGTAAAGATTCCTATCAAAAGGATAGGGACAGATGTCATTGAGTGAGAATTGGTTAGTCTTGACACCACTATGAAGTTGTTGGGCAAGATTCTCGACTTGTTGCCGCAACATCTCCATTTCATTTGGAGGAGGAGGTGGTGGGTTACCTCGAGGAATGTTATATCTGATGGGATCTCTACCTCTTTCCTCTTCATGGCGACTTTGTCTTTCTGATGCTTGTCTTAATTGGGCAAGATCAAAGTCAGAGGGGAGTTTTGCTCCTTCTTGAGCAAGTCTTAAGAAGTGAGCATCCGCATTGCTCTTGAGTATTTCGTCAAAAAGTCTGTTAAAGAGAGGGTTATGCTGAGCCCTTTCTATTGTTGCAGGAGTGGGAGTACTTGGGTTTTCGTCATCTGCATTTCCTCCAAGTGCTTCTTGAAATTCATTGAGATTTTCCTCTTCTTCTTCTTCCCTTTCTATTTCTCGTTGCCTGGACTGTGATCGGGTTTGAGCCATTTTGTTTATGAGTCTTTGTTGAAGTTGAGTGAAAATGATGATGAGTTTTTGATGAAATGAGAGATTGATGATTGGTGAATTGTGTTGCATGTGGATCTCTAGCACCTTTAAGGTGGATGTAACCGAAACTCCTTCTTTGAATTGCTTGCTTGTTTTGATAAGGTTGGATGTGATAAGGTGTAGAGAAATCTGAGATGTGTTACAAATTTAACTACCTAGTAATGAGAGGATTCACTCATGAACTAGTTTTAACCTGCGTAGATGTGTCTCTTAGGATGAGCTTATCCTAGATGTAGAAACAATCTAAAAAGTGATGTGATGCATTTGATTCAAGCAATATCTAAAAAGAGAACTTGGAGCAAGAACCTCTTAATGTTTTGAGAGTTGGAATGGATTGATGATGAAGTGATGATCTATGAGTGAGATAATGGATGAAATGTTTTCAACTTCAATAAAAACTTTGTGTTACAAATGGGACAAACTCTACCTCTTCCCTTTCGGGTGTTGGTGGTATTTCTCGAGCTGTGTTGTATGTGATACAAACGTTTGGGAAGAAGTTGGGATTAATCTTTCCTCCTTGGTTTTTGTGATAACTTAGAGCTCTATATTGCATAAAAGCTCTGCGGTTCAATGATTCGGAATCAAATTCGTTTGTTTTTCCTTGAAGGTAGAGACGCATGTGACGCAGAAAGACTCTATGTGAGACAAAGATTTGTCTATTTATATAGAAGAATTTCCTCCTTTTGATCAAAGCCTTTGAGCTCAATGGTCTTCTTTTCAAGTTGATATTCTGATGACGCTTCTTCTTTCGCAAGATGTGAAGAATGGTTCATAAAGGTTTGATTTTTTGTTGTTTGCACTTTGTTTTTGATGTTTTTGGTTGTTTTGACAGATGTTTGGTTGGATGAATACTTTGTTTTTGGGAAGTGATTTTCTGATTTTCCTTTGACAAGAAAACAAAGCAAGCACACAAACACAAGAATGTTGCCCCAAAGGCACTAATGAGTATGGGTCTAGATCAACCCAATCCTTGGACTTGTATATAACCCTTCCTTTAGATGTATTTTAAGGTGTATTTCCAAAGCCTGAAGTCGGCTCAATTTGTACTTGGTCTTTAAAACAAACACACTTCAAACACTTTTTATCCCTAAGGTCAAATGGCCAGTTGTGATAAATTTAGCCCACATCTTGATATTTCTTCGACTTTGGTACTACATACCTTATGAATCCCGTCGTGGCAGGTAAGGATGTGATATACTAAGTCTTGCACGAGCATAACAAATAGATGATCCCTATGATGGGGGAGTCACCACTTTTATCAAGCCACAAGTGACTTTTCAAAAAGCTATGTTTCTACTCAAGGAAATATGTATGGTGAGTATCTTGGGAGCAAAACCATCTATGCTCTTGCACTAAATTATATCGCAAATATCCTCAATCAATAGAACAGGTGGGCTACTACTTAAAGGCGTTTAGTCATGTTCGATGTTTTTGGACATAAGTTCATTCTGCAGTGACTCACTTAAGAGCCTTGTAACTAATGGTGGGGCCCATTTGTCCTTTCGGCCAGTTACACTATAGGAACAGCTATACCCAAGGCTACAATTTTCGCTCTCACCTGATTTCTATAGCGGCTCGAAGGATTTACCGCTCGAGGTCGTTCCCAAGAGTATTGATCCCTTGGCAGGCCTCTCTTAAAAAGATAAAATTTTGAGTGTTACTAACACTTTTCTCTTGCACCTAGGACCACGAAAGCCAAGGGAGAGGATAGTGTGTGTTAGAGGTAGGACCACTCGACTGACTTTTTGCACAAGTGTTCCAAGTACAAAAGACACTTGTTCTTTTTAATCCACCATTACAAATGTGATCTAACTATTTGGAGATGTTGCTCCAACAGCCATGGTGTTCTTTTTAACTTCAAAGGCAATGTGTTTTGTAACCTAGAATTTGGAAATCCTGGTCAACTTAATGAAAAACACGTTTGCTTGAAGTAAAATTTGTTTTTGCAAAAATCAAAACAAGTGGATTGTTCTTTTTATTTGCCCAAAAATTGAAGTGTGGCTTGTGATTTTTAAGTTTGATGTAAGAAAGAAAATTTGATTTGTTGATTTTAAGCACCAAAACAAAATGTATCCCTAACTTGCAATGAAAGCAAAATTTTGAAGTTTGTTGTTTTTTTTTACTTTGCAATAAAGAAAGATGAATTTTCTTTTTAAGCACCAAAAACAAGTTTGAGGTTCATTTTATGCACTCTAAAATAAAATGTGAGGTTTATTTTAACTTGTGCAAGAAGGAAAAATGGATTCTTTTTAACCAACTTTTGTTGAAAGAAAGTAAAAAAAGAAACTTTTAAAGCATTTAAACTAACTCCTTCCCCTGCACAAAAAGATTAGAACCTGCATAAAAGACAATTAGTTAGAAAAATCCGCATGTTTTGGTGGGCTTCTACAAGCCTAATTTTATTTTTTTTTGGTTACAAGGTGATTTGTACAACGTTATGTTACAATAGCGCTAGTCTGCGTTTGAATAGAGGCGCTATTTAACACAAACACAGTAAAAGAAAGGGAAAGACAGAGAAGGGAAAAGCGTTGAAACAAGGTGAATAGCACCAAAACAATGTCAAACGCGCCAAAACAGTGTCAAAAGCGCAACCTGTGTGACATTTTCAACATACAAACATGTTATTGGTTAAAAAAAAAAGTTGATCTTTTTGGTGTTTGGATTCACGTCAGGTTCACCAAATGATGCTCTGCAAAAAGGATTAGAAAATCTGTTTGATGGCAACACACACAAGAGCACAAGAAATAAACGTTAGTGTTAGCAACAAAAGATTATCCTAAACAGGCATATCAAGAGAGATATTAAGCATGAAATAGAAAGCATATAAACATAGAATAAAATAGCTAATCAAGATGCTCATAGTTGCTCCTCCCTTGTTCCTCTCCTCTCCAAGTCCCAAATGAGTGTAGCTCTCAGCTTTTAGCACTAGCCATGGATGCCATATGGAGATTCAAGATAGTTGAATATGATAAGAAAATGCTATGCAAGTGTAGATAGTGATGCTATGAGAAAGCTCTATGCTAATGCCAGTATAACAACAATACTCTAATGCTTCTTTTTGCTTGAGGAGAAGGGTTCTATTTATAGAAGAAATGGGGAAATGAAAGGTTAAGATTGAGTAATCTTAACAAGGGTTGGGATTGAAAGATATTCAATCCATGTGAGACTTTCAACCCAATCCCATGTTGACAAGTGTCACCATGAGGAGGCTTGAGAGGAGAGATAAGGAGCATTAAATGCTTGAGGGGACATGATGGTTACCCTAGTCAAAGAAATAAATGTTTTGAAGAGACACATGGGTTACATGAGGGTTAAGTTAGGGGTCAAAGTCCTTAACCATGGGTGCAAGTGGAATTAACCATTAATGGTCGTGTAAGAGCCATAAGTGGTTTGGAAGACTTTAGAGGTTAATTTGTTGAACACACAAAGCATTAATTGTTTTTCAAAGACTTTGGAGTCTTTGAGAAGTGACTCCAATTTGCTTAGGAATGTGACAATATTTAGGGGATGGATTAGGTTAATTAGGAAAGGTTTAGAAGAATTTAGAAGGGGTTTAGGCATGCAAGTGGAATTAACCATTAATGGTCATGTAAGAGCCATAAGTGGTTTGGAAGACTTTAGAGGTTAATTTGTTGAACACACAAAGCATTAATTGCTTTTCAAAGACTTTGGAGTCTTTGAGAAGTGACTCCAATTTTCTTAGGAATGTGACAATATTTAGGGGATGGATTAGGTTAATTAGGAAAGGTTTAGAAGAATCTAGAAGGGGTTTAAGCATGCAAGTGGATTTTGTAGGAAAATGCAAGTGGGATGAATTTTGGTATTTTCAATTAAAATAAAATCATTTATTTCAATTAAATGGTGTAATTTGCATTTGGATAAATATTCAAATAAATATTAATTTATTTAAATGAGAAAAAGGAAGATAAAGCATTAAAATACTTGAAGACTTTGAGGGAAACCATTAAAGGCTTGAAGACTTTAAGGAAAACCATTAAAGTCTTAAGAAGACTTTAAGGGAAGCCATTAAATTTGAAGACTTTAAAGCCATCAAGTTTGAAGACTTTAAGAGAAACCATTAAAGGCTTAAGAAGACTATAGAAGGAAGCCATCAAGTTTGAAGACTTTAAGGGAAACCATTAAAAGTTTCAAGTGGGTGAGGATAAATAGGATTTTAAATAAATAATTTATTTAAAATAGTTGTGCAACTTGCTTTTGTAGGAAAATACAAGTGGGTGGAGGATAAAGGTGATTTAAATAAATTATTTATTTAAAATAATTGTGCAACTTGCATTTGTAGGAAACTACAAGTGGGTGGAGGATAAAGGTGATTTAAATAAATTATTTATTTAAAATAATTGTGCAACTTGCATTTGTAGGAAAATGCAAGTGGGTAGAGGATAAAGGTGATTTAAATAAATGTTAATTTATTTAAATGTGAGAGGTGGGATTTTGGGGGATTTAAATAAATATTAATTTATTTAAATATGAGAGAATATTTAATTAAATAAATATTATTTATTTATTTAATTAATGGTCTGAATTTGGTTAAGTGAATTAAATCAAATAAATTGAATAATTTATTTAATTAATAGGAGAAGAGGGTTAAGATGAATTAATTAAATATATTAATTTAATTAATTATTAATTGATGGTTAAATAATCAAATAAATATTAAATATTCATTTAATTAAGTGGACAGATTTATGTGACTACAGAATCAAATGCAGAAAAATTCCCCATAGATAAAATTTCTAATTGTTGTTGTTGTTAGACAGATCTGATACTAGGAGTAAACTAAGAGGGGGGGTGAATCAGTTTACCATCAGAAATCAGAACTTATGCATATCAAAACCATTAAACCATAGCACAAAGGAACCAACACAATGAAGGATATAACATGAAAGCACTGTACACACAACACCAATATTTTGACGTAGAAAACCTGGTAAAGGGAAAAACTACATTGGGAAACCCTGCCCACAATCAGATAATACTTCTACTGCAGTATGTGAAATTACAATGGGGATTGCACTTGCAATCAGGCTAACCACCTAGAGCTCACTTCTCATCATAAAAATAAGTCTCACTGACTTACAAAACCACCAGACTACAATTTGGAAAGAATGAACTCTGAAAGTAGCATCTCCTAATACTTGATACAGTTCCGGTTAAGCACAAATGTCTTCCCTCCATTACAAAAATCTTCACTGAATGATATATCACTTTTTGGCACATAAAATTTCCTCTGATAATGCAGACATAACCATCTATCCCATCCATATATAAATTACATGAATAAGTCACCTATAAATATAGATCATCAACCTTATTGACAAGGTCGGCTAAACCCTAAACCCATAATAACAAAAATTACATTACACAGTATCACCAGACCAATATTATGATTTACATTACATAGCATGGACCTAAATCAAGTAACCAAACAATACCATCTGTCGTAAATTCTGCTAAGACCAAAGTCCAACACGCGTCACCAACTGATAGAAACCCTTAGTGAAGTAACACAGAAAGTCTAACCGGATCCAAATAGGACCACCATAACAGCATGTCAGCCAATGCAAAGTCACCAAACACTCAGAATATGATCAAGAAGCACCTTAAGCATGATAAAAACCGATTCCATAAGCCGGACCAAAATCGTCTAACCAAAACACCAAATATCACTTACCGGTAAAGCTAACTGGTACCGGGAAATACCAACCGGGAACATAAGAAATAGTTACTAGAGCACCAAAACATGAACCAACAGAATATGGAAAATAGATAACCATCCAGAGTAAGCATCCAAAACTGATTCCAGAGATCTGATCATACCGGATCAGAATCATAGCCAAAACCAAGATGATCACCAAGACTAACCATGATAGGTCCAACCGGGATAGCCTCCAACCGGGATACAGTGTTGACATCAATGACAACACTTAACCAAATCCAACATATTGTCAACAATCTCCCCCTTTGGCATTGATGGAAACATTGAATGTGAGAAACATCCAAGTGCCAAGGAATGCCAACAATCTCCCTCAAATATATGACTATTTTTCACATGAATACCACCTCTCCCCCTTTGTCATCAATGACAAAGGAAGGATACCAAATCAAAAATACTAAACCAAATAGCTGACTACTCCCCCTAAGTAGTGGCATTATCTCATCAACCCAAATCAAATAAAATATCTGATAAGCTTACCGGATTGATGCATTCCTGCATCTCTAAGTCTCTTCTGGAAGGTTGGTAACCCCCAACTGATCTATGAGATATTCAAAAGTATCTTTAGGAAATGGTTTAGTTAGAATATATGCAATCTTCTCCTTAGGAGGCACATAAACCAATCTGACTTCCTTTGATTCAACCTTTTCCTTCAAGAAATTGTACCTTATAGAAATGTGTTTTGATTTGGAATGAAATACCGGATTCTTTGACATATCAATAGCAATAGTATTATACAGTGAATAACAATAGGCTCATCATAACTTACCCTTATATCTTTTAACATGTGTTTCATCCATAAAATTTGAGTACAGTTGGTAGCAGCAGCTACATATTCCGCTTCAGCAATAGATAATGAAGTACATTATTATTTCTTGCTAAGTCATGAAACCAACCTCTTCCTAAGAAATAATGCATCGCTGATAGTGCTCTTCCTATCATCCACATCTCCTGTCCAATCAAAATTTGTATATGCACATAATCTGAAGTCATCATTCTTTAGATACCATAACCCAAGGTCTGTTGTACTTGCCAAATACTTGAATATCCTCTTAACAGCAATATCATGAGTTTCTCTAGGATCTTATTGAAATCTAGAGGCAATACAAACAATATTCATAATATCAAGTCTAGTCTGAGTTAAGTACATCAATCCACCAATCATTGATTTGTATCTACTTGGATTCACTTTAGGGGATTCATCATCCTTTGACAATTTACAACTGGTTATCATAGGAGTACCGACATGTTTGAAATTCTCAAGTCCAAATTTCTTAAGTAACTCCTTCACATACTTAGTTTGACAAATGAAAATACCTTTATCAGTCTGAGTAATCTACAAACCTAAGAAAAAATTCATCTCACCAATCATAGACATTTCAAATTCATTCTTCATATCATTAGCGAATTTCATGCATAGACTATCTTCTCCTCCAAAAATGATATCATCCACAAAGACTTCAATGATTAGTATGTCATCATGCTCAATTTTGTAATATAGGTTACTATCAGCATTACCTTTGCTAAAACCAAACTTAGAAATATATTTGTCCAATCTAGCATACCATGCCCTAGGGGCTTGTTTTAGTCCATATAAAGCTTTCTTCAATCGGCAAACCATGTCCTTGTCTTTTGATAAATAAAATCCATAAAGTTGCTCAATGTAGACTTCCTCTTCAAGATCTTCATTCAGAAATGCGCATTTGACATCCATCTTATATACTTTGCAGTTCGTGTGTGCAGCATAAGCAAGAAAAAGTCTCACTACTTCAATTCTTGCAACCGAGGCATAAGTCTCACCATAATCAACTCCTTCCTGTGAATAACATTTTCAAACCAATATATCCTTGTTCCTCACAATTTGACCTTCCTCATTCAATTTATTCTTGTAAACCCATTTAGTTCCAATATTGTTCTTGTCTTTACGTCTAGGAACTAGTTCCCATGTCTTATTCTTTTCAATCTAATCTAATTCTTCTTCTATTGCTTTTATCCAATTTTCATCTTTACTTGCTTCGAGAAATAATTTCCATTCAATTTGATAAATCAAACATACCTCTTCAGTAGCTATCCTTCTCCTAGTCATCACACCTTTGCTTTTATCCCCAATGATTTGATCTTCAGAATGATTTAGATTCACATACCTGGGAGTCTTTGAATTTTCTTGATTTACTGACTCTTTCTGCTATTCCTTTGTCACAGTTGAGTTTTGTGATGTTACCTGAGTGACAGGTTCACTGTTCTAAGCAGCTTCATGCATTACTGGTTCAAATCTGATAAATTCATCTTTTGGTCCATAATCATGTGATCTTATTTGATTACTACCATGTTCATCCACCTTGACATTTAAGCTCTATATTATCCTATTCAATCTTTTGTTATAACATATATATGCTTTGCTCTTGGTAGAATAACCCAAAAATATTCCTTCATCACTTCTAGGATCAATTTTTCCCAATGCATCATCTCTTTCAATGTAACATTTACTTCCAAAAATTCTGAAATATCTAACAGTAGGAGTATGACCAAACCATAATTCATAAGGAGTCTTACCGGTATCACCTTTTATGTGTACTCTATTGAAAGTGTATACAGCTGTATTGATAGCTTCCCTCCAATAAATATCAGACAATTTAGCTTTTTCCATCATAGTTTGTGTTGCATCCAATATGGTTTTGTTCTTCCTTTCCACCAATCCATTATGTTGTGGAATCCTAGGTGCAGAAAGTTGTCTTCTGATTCCATTCTTCTCACAAAAGTTGTTGAATTCACTGAATGTAAACTCGTCGCCTTGATCTAATCTCAGACACTTTATCTTCAATCCTGTCTCAGTCTCAACCATAGCTTTAAAGATTTTGAATTTCTCAAAAGCTTCAGATTTTCCTTTCAAAAATGCTACCCACATCATTCTAGAATAATCATCAATAAGTAACATAAAGTATCTGTCACCTTGAAAACTTTTAGTCCTTCCCAGCCCACATAGATCAGTATGAATAAGATCAAGAATTTCATTAGATTTATCATGTATGCTTCTAAAAGAAGTTTTGACTTGCTTACCCATTTGACATTCTCTACATACCGGATTATGAAGTTTGACATTTTTGGGCAAATTTCTGACAGCCTGTGTTGAACTGATCTTCACTATGCAATCAAAATTTACATGACACGTCCTATTATGCCATAACTAGCTTTCATCAATCTGATCAATCAAGCAAGCTTTCTCACTGAAGTTCAAATGAAAGATGTTTCCATTGGTCTGAGTTCCAAAAGCAATTTCCAATCCAGATCTATTAATGATCTTACATTTCCCATCCTTGAATTGTAAATGAAATCCTCTATCCACCATCTGAACTACACTTAAAAGATTATGCTTTTAGTCTTCAACATAATAAACTTTATCAGTGTTAATCTTACCATCCAATAATATTGTTCCCTTGCCTTTGATCTTACATGCCTTGTTGTCTCCAAATCTGACTAATCTGCCACAAATTCTTGTAGTGATAGAAATTTTCTCTTGTAACCAGTCATGTGATGTGAGCATCCACTGTCTATAACCCATTCATACTTTTCTTCAATTTTAGCAACTAAAGCATTTTCCTCAGTATGAATTTCTTCAATGATAGGTTTCAGAGAATCATCCTTGATAGCAATAAAAACCCAGTCCTTACCAAAGGAAGCTCCATTACCGGTTCCACTCACAGGTTCATCATCATCATCAGTAATACCAAAATCATCATCACCAGCATAATAGCATGATTTATCCTTATTCCTTCTGAATCTAGGTTTGTTCTGATATTCCGAATCAGTCTTATAACTCTTCACAAATATTTCATGATTCCTAGTAGCTCTTTCAGGGCATCTAGAAGAAAAATGACCAGTCTTATTGCATGAAAAACATTTAAAAGGGAATTTTCCTTCATACTTACTTCCAGCTAGTCCTTTAGGAATTCTTCTAGCAATCAGGGCTTCCAGCTCTCTTTCTTCTCTTTCAATGTCCTCCATATATTTAGCATACATCTCCTTCCAATCTATCTTTTTCTTACTAGAGGCAGATGCTTTAAATGCAGTCTCAGTTTTAGTAGCACTCTGATCTCCAAGTTCCTCAAGCTCAAAAGAAGTCAATTTCCCAAGCAGTGTATCTCTGGTAATAGGGGTACTTGACATTTTCCGGATTTCATTGATTGTAGTATCCTTCATCTTATAAGTCGGAGGTAGAACTCTGAGAACCTTTGACACTATCTCATCCTCACTAACTGATCCACCACAACATTTGATTCCCATAACAATCTCATTTACTCTATCTATGAAAGAACTTATCTTCTCATCTTCTTTCATATTCAAATTTTCATACCTTACCCGGAAACCTTCAAGTTTTGTAATTTTCACAGCCGGGTTGCCTTCATAAAGAGTTTCAAGCTTTGTCCAGATCAGTTTTGCATTCTCCAATTCTATGACATTCAATAGCTTTTCATCAAACAGGGCGCTTAACAATGTTTCTTTAGCTCTGACATCATTTTCAGCCTTCTTTTGTTCATCAACAAGTGTTGGTGTTCCAAAATTAGGATCATGAGGTATATACCCTTTCTCCACTATCTCCCAAACTTCAACTCCAAGACATCTGTGATGAATCTTCATTTGCTCCTTCCATATTTTGTAATTTGTACCATCAAATATGGGACTCTCCTTCCGATAGGGATTGAATGTAGAATTAGATGCAGTTCCCATCGGATCTCCTCAAGCAGTTAAACTCTTTCAAAGAGGACCTTGCTCTGATACCAATTGTTAGACAAATCTAATATCGAGAGTAAACTAAGAGGCGGGTGAATCAATTTACCATCAGAAATCAAAACTTATGCATATCAAAATCATTAAACCGAAGCACAAAGGAACCAACACAATGAACGATAGAACATGAAAGGATGGTACACACAACACCAATATTTTGACGTGGAAAACTCGGTAAAGGGAAAACCCATAGTGGGAAACCTACCCACAATCAGATAATACTCTTGCAGCAGTATGTGAAATTACAATGGGGATTGCACTTGCAATCAGGCCAACCGCCTAGAGCTCACTGCTCATCACAAAAAGAAGTCTCACTAACTTACAAAAATATCGAAATACAATCCGGAAAGAATGAACTGTGAAAGTAGCATCTTCTAATGCTTGAAACAGTTCCAGTTAAGCACATATGTCTGTCCTACAATACAAAAACCTTCACCGAATGATATATCACTTGTTCGCACATAAACTTTCCTCTGATAATGCAGATATAACCATCCATCCAATCCATATATAAATTACATGAATAAGTCACCTATAAATATCAATCATCAACCTTATTGACAAGGTTGGCTAAACCCTAAACCCATAAACCCATAATAACAAAAATTACATTACACGGTATCACCAGACCAATATTATGATTTACATTACATAGCATGGACCTAAATCAAGTAACCAAACAATTCCATCCATCGGAATTTCTTCTAAGACCAAAATCCAACACGCTTCACCAACCGGTAGAAACCCTTAGTGAAGTAACACATAAAGTCTAATCAGATCCAAATAGGACCACCATAACAGCACGTCAGCATGATGAAAAGTCACCAAACACTCAGAATATGATCAATAAGCACCTTCAGCATGGTAGAAACCAATTCCATAAGCCGAACCAAAATCGTCTGACCAAAACACCAAATATCACTTACCGGTACCGAGAAATACCAACCAGGAACATAAGTGATAATTACCAAAACACCAAAACATGAACCAATAGAATATGGCAAATAGATAACCATACAGAGTAAGCATCCAAAACTGATTCCAGAGATCTGATCATACCGTATCAGAATCATAGCCAAAACCAAGATGATCACCAAGACTAACCGGGATAGCTCCAACCGGGATAGCCTCCAACCGGGATACAATGTTGACATCAATGACAACACTTAACCAAATCCAGCATATTGCTAGCAGTTGCATCATCCCAAATTTTGGACCGTATGGCCAAAATTATGGAGTTAATTACTCAAAAAAACAATTACAATCTATAGTTACCTTACCTCCAACACTCATTACATTTACACCATCAAAGAAACATGTAGACTAAAAAAAAAAAATTTATCTTCAATAATTTCAAATATGAGACATAATGCATAGTAGTGCTAGGGAAAAACTCTTGTCAATTTATGAATATTGGAAGATGTTCAAGTGAACTTATTATAGATATCCACACAATCCTCTTTGTCTTTAGAACAACCAATGAGATATATAGTTTCATAATTGGGAGATATAGAAAGACAAACTAAAGCAATAAATCTAAGAAAAACAAGATACAAAAAATAGTTGGAAGAGGTTAGATTGAAATATGTCATAGCTAGCCCAAATAATGTTAAATAGTGAGATCAATAATATTGAAGGGGCTTGCACTAGTACTAATACATTATTTGATACTATTTGGGTTGGCCTACGTCAACTAAAGCTTTAAAAATTCCTTAGACAACTTATAAAACTAAATAATGCAAGCTTCAAATTCATATAACATAGTGTAGAATTTAGATGAAACTATCGGTACAAATTGAAAATTTGTGTACTCAATTTCACTAGACACAAGAGTAATGGGCAAGTTTCATACTATATTCTATTTAGGTTTTGAACTTTATTACAATGGGTGAAGTGGTTTTAATCAAGATAAATGGACATGTCCACTTTTCCACAACAAGTCATCTTACAATGGGAAAATACATAAAATCACCTATGGGGCATCTATAAGAATATATTACCATAAATAGGGTTTACAAATTTGAATTCAAAAAAATCTATAAGATTTTTTGTATATTTTACTAGCATCAACTAATTTCTTTTTAGCATTGTAAGATAGATTCAACATGTCTCGAGGACAAGAAATGGGTTGAGTTCAGAGATGATGTTGGCAAGAGAAAAGTCATATGGATATGGATCCTTTTATAGTCCATGGTACTACACAATCTACTTTTGGGTCTAAAGATGGTAGGATTTGAACTTGTGACCTCTCTTTCAAGAGAACAAGCTATCCACTATTAGGCCAACTTAGTAGTACAAACCTATCGTTCCCATTAGGCTGAAAATCTAAAAGGTCTTGCATCAAAGATGAATATGTACTACAAGTTAATATAATAATGATATGATGAATTATGTGATTTTGCATATTTATATGGTATATGAATGAATGTTTTGTTTGTATTTGTGTATGTTATAACCCACCATGCTAATTTGCAATCCATCACATATGTTATAGGTATCTTTCTTATCCATCACGTGGGGGTATTAATACAACATTAATAGAGAATAGGGTTCAGAACTACAATCTACACTCTATTTGGTCAACACATGCAATAATTGTAAATGTAATTGAAGACTCCAAATTTTTGTTACCTAGTGTTTGGGTGGTTCTCCCTCAACTATCAGTGGCAAAGAAAAGAGCATCCTCCTAACCTACTTGTAATATTGTAGCTCTAGATAATCAATTCTCTCCTCAACCTAGGGTATCATCCTCCAAATCCACGTTGAGAGATCCTCCATAACCTCTTGGTTAATATATATGAAGTCATCTATGAAAAAATTAAGGTTGAGGTACAACCTTATTACACAAATGGATTAGTGGAATTGATTATTTCACCTATAGACAATAACCTTTCAAATGGATTCAATATTTTCTTCATCTCCTTTGTGGTTTTTAATGACCTCCATTGCCCTTTTCATGACCTCATAAATGTATCCCATTAGGTTTTTCTCCCCATCTACCAAACACAAAACTCGCCAAAATTTCTAACACCTACAAATAAATTAAAGCTACAATTAAATAAATAATTCTAAAAGGTGAAATTAAAAGATTTAATTTTAAATTCAAAGTGAAGTTTAAAGTTACCTTGAATATTTGTAGATCTCTTCACAAAGACATAATAAAAAATTATCTTAACATCCCTCTCTTCATTGGTCACCTTTGAATATAATGAGTCTAACCATTGGTGAGATTTGAAGAAAGGTGTTGGAAAAAACAAAAACAAAAAACAGAGGATGGTACTATTAAAGAGAGTAAAGATTGAAAGTTGTAAAAAACTTAAGTTTAGATTGACTGATGAATATATGCTACAAAAAGATGAGATGGAAAAGAAAATGGATGGATACTTGGATAGGATAAATGTTAGTGATAGATGTTCAAAAGCAAGTTAAGGTAGAGGAAATGGTAGAGATAAAGGAGTAGTTGTAGTAGTTGAAGTTCATTAAAAACTATTCAAGTTGGAATAGATGAACAAATATAGATAGTGAGGAAGTAATGGAAATGTAGACAAAAATACAAATATAGGTGCAAGACAAGTACAAATGAGATGTGTAGTTTCATAAATTGTCACCAGGCCAATTTACACCTCGTGTTTGTGCCCCTACTTTAGTGTCTCTCCCCCTCACCTCCTATCTGGGTTCGTTCATTGTCTTAACTCCAACTTGTCTTCCTCAAACACCTACTGAATGACTCTCTAGAGGTGTGTCCTCCTCTTTGGGCCTTGATTTTGGTCCCTGATTGAGGAGAACCAGGGTGCCACTAGTGCCCTAGTCCTGGACCAGAGTGCCCAGTGCCTTGGTCCCCCTCTTTGGGGCCCAATTTTCATGGTGGGGGTGAGACCCATCTCTCCGGTGGGAAATGAAGTTGATGGCTCGATATGACCATTGGAGGTCGGCCTAATCGGTAAATTGACCTAGTATCTCATATACAAGGGCATTAATCAATTCATTTAAAGACTCTGAGAATTCAAGCATTGAAGTGTTCATCATCAAGCATTTCCAAAGGTCTTCAAGGCTCCATTTTCTTCATTCATTCATTGTGGAGCAAATGAGAACATTCATATGCAAGCATGTGTGTGTGTGATTAGAGTTTTGTCATGTCCATGCCATTTCATACAACATATGTGATTAGATTCAAAAAGCAAAGCATCATTATCAAACATTGTAGATCTGAGGTATATCTTTCCATCATTTATTTCCAATTTGCAACATTTCATTCAAGGTTAATTCCTAAACTGTGGTTTGCCCTTAGGCAAACCCGTATTTCCAACCCATTTCCCCTTTCTTTATGTGTGTAGGAAGCAGGTATGGAGTTGCGATCTTCAAGATAAGTTTCATTACAGAGACAAAGCATTCCCCCATTGGAGTGTGAAAAGTGTGGAGGACCAGAGTGACCATCACACCAGTCCCGACAAATCAAGAGCTCCTTTTAGGAATAGGTCTAAATCCTCTTATAATCCTTAGATCCAGGTTTGTGGCTCAATCTAACAATTGTAGCTTATTTTTTACACATTTTTACATCAATTCCAGCAGACCTCTTAGGTTTATATCTATCTAATTCCTATATTTCCCTAATGTAACAATCCTCAAGTCATAAATTAGTGGTCTTCATCCTTCTTGTGGTGGAAACCCTAATTTTTCACCATTACATTTTGGTGAGCCCAACGTCTTACACCTTTTATTCTAATTATGTTCTCAAATCTGAGTGTTTATGCAATTTAAAATTCAAATTAACAAGTTTAATTTCTAATTGAATTTCAAAAATTTAGAGGTTAAATTCAAAAAAAACCCTAATTTTTAATTTTAAAATTGAGCTTGTAGATTGTTTAATTTGGATTAATTGTTTCAAATCTGATTTAGAAGCATTTCAAAATTCAAATTCAAATTCATAGATCTCATTTTAATCAAGTTACATAAATTTAGAGGTTTAATTCATAAAAACCCTAATTTATTTTGGTTAATTGGATTTATGAGTTGCATAATTCATCAATTCAATTTTTAAATCTGATTTAAAAAATTAATAATGACACTTAATAGATATGATTTATTTGCTATTTCATATATGATTATTTTTCTTTTCACTTATATTTATCATAATCATGTGTTGGATAATGGCTTCTTTCACTTTACATTGCTTCTTTTCATCCATAGCACTTTTACATGTTGCATTTTTAGAATTCCCAAATTCCTTCCTTTCAATCAATTAGATCTTAAAGCTTTCATTTATAGTGTATGTTGTTTCATTATTATATTTCTAGGTAAATGCATTGCATAAATGGATCACATTAAAGCTTTTGTAGATCCCAATCCTAGAGATATTCATGGAAAACCTAATACTTGTACCTCTCCTAGGGTATCTAATGTGAATGAATAACAAGCTAATACTCCTATCAATGATCTCTCTAAAGGAGAGAAAGCATTGAAAAGCAACATGGCATCATCTTCTTCTCATACACATACCCTAGCGCAAGGGGGACAAGATCAAAATATTGATATTTCTATCTCTCTAGATCCTTCTTTTTCTCCTAGAGCCTATCTTAGTCATCAAAACATTTGTAGAGAAGATGATGTTATGCATTTCATTCACGATCTATCTCCCAACATAACATTAAGAAAATATGAGGCCTTAGATGATAAGGATCTTCCTTCCCAATCTACCAAAGAGGATATGCATGATGAAAGAAAGGAAAATCCTCCTCCACAAGATATTCCTTCTTAATCTACTTGTCCCTTTGTTCCTTCTAAACACACTTACACTACAAATTTCAAAGAAATTTATTATAATGTTCCTCTGCCCTTTCAATTAAAATATTCTTATGGGAGTGGCTTTAGCATAATATCAAAACAAATTTTTAGAGGATAATGACTTGGAAATTTTGAACAAGGAATTAGAGTCCCTATAAACCCTCCTACACAAACTAGCACAAAAGGCCTAGGACATTATCACAAATCTCCTATGGATGACCGCCTTAGGATTCAAGACTTCAAAGATCATCTTGCAGACAACAAACTTATCGTTCAGTTAAAAGTGCTTCTTCTTCAAAAGCTCCTTTATGTTCATATCACCAAACTAATGATCACACTACCAATGATTGTCTTAATTTTCAAAATGGAATACGAGGACTCATTGATAGAGGCATAGTTAAAATTATAGATGACAATCCTTCTTCTTCTAACAAACCTTGTCCTACATCACAAGAGACAAGGCCTAATCCTATTGATGTTTAGAGCCCCTCCCCAATCAAGCTCTGGTTAACTCAGTTGACCATGGTTGACCTTACTAATAAATGTTATAATTCAATAGGATGGGCTATGTTAGACAGATAGATTGGTGAGAAAAGTAATTGAACCAGGTTACGGAATCATTTCACCTTGAGGTGTACATTTTGATGTGTTATGGATACATAACTTTATATGATTCTAGAATAGGATAACTTTGAGACTATGTATGTCATTTTTGGATTTGCAGGACTTTACTATGATGATAGAAATAGGATGCATGTCTTATGTATGGATTAAAATTATGAAAATTATGATAATTGCTTATGTGGATTTATTTGGATATAAGATATATCGATTTGCTTAAATGTAAATTGTATGCAGAGTGTTTGATGTGTATTCTTATTCATGTGTTTAATATTATATGAGGTTATTTGAAATTACTAATGTGTAATTGAGATGTGCAGGAAAATTATCCATGTGACCATGGAAACATTATGGAGAACCAAACCTAGACCTATGTACGTTCGTAAAGCCAGGGGTTGTCTATTTGGAGATACAACACCCCGTATGTATCGTATTTTATTTGTGAAAGTAAATGTTGCATCTGTGTTAAATTAAATTTATTAATTTGTGTAAATCCAACAAGAGACAAATTTCATGTGTAATTTTGTAATGTATTTTATTGTGTCATTGGACACATATGTTGATTTATGTCTTGATTTTTGACTTGTCTCTTGGAGGGAGTTGTTTCAACCATTACTTTTTCAAACATTTGAATGTGGTTCTAAATTTTCCTTAGGTAGAGAGTCTTTGGAGTGGTCAACTCAGATTTGACCCGAAAGTTAACTTCAGATGGGTTTATAAGGGGTCAAATGGACTCCTAGGGGTAGTTTAAAGGTGTTTCCTAAAGTCCATAAGGTATACCTATGGGTTAGGAGTATTTTTAGGCATGTGTCTACTCCCATGTGACTGTTTAGTCACCTCAAAAAGTGGGTTTCCTAAGGTGAGCGAAAATTCAAATTAGAAGGTGCCATCTACGTTAGATAACCTTCCCTTTTTGATGTGAGATCCTTTTTCCCACTTTCTCATACTTTTTCCTTTTTCAGTTTTAGAAACCTGTGAGAACTCTCACTGAGGTCTTTTTGCACAAGAATGAGAGACTTTGTGGGTAATCACCCACTCTCCATTTTTGGAGATCATGCAATTTTGAAATAGATAGTTTTTGGGATAGAATTTTGGCTAAGTGTAGAAGGTAGGATTGTGGAATTGGGCTGCTCATCCTCAAACTAGCCCTAGCAAACCTTTGGGCAGATTGGAGGTTGGTTCATCTTCTCCTTTCGTTTTCTTTTACGTTGCATGTTTATGTTGGAAAGATTGCTTGTATTTAAAAGTTGGCTTTTTTGTATTTTCCGTTGTGAAAATTTATTATGTGACCTATCTGTTACTTCTTTTATGCATTTCTTGTGATTTGGGAGTAACCAAGGCCTTCTACTCTTGGGAGAGTAGGATGATCTTGTGGGTGGTAGAATTTTGACAGCCCTCGAGTGAGACGCTCTCATTATGAGAGTGAACTCATGAGGTGTATATGTGACCCTTGTTGCATGGCCTGGTTTATGCATTTGGGGGTCATAAGGGGAGAAAGTATGGCATGAATGCCTTGGGGGGCATAAGGATGTGGGGTTAATGAAATTATGATATATCTTTGTTTGCCATGAAGTGGCTTTGTGATCTACTATTCTTGCAATCTCTTCGGGGTATTTGGTCCACTACCACCCATGTAAAAACATCACATTTTGTGATGAAGTGTAGCCTTGGTTGGGAAAGTGTTTGCTGAATGTTTTTCCCTTGCTTGTTGTGTTTGCATGTGTGTAACCTATTTAGGGCTTGGTTCTCCAAGCTCGGGGGTGGCTTCTAGTAAGCCTAGGCTAGGAGGTGAGCTCTCCATGTTCAAAACCATATGATTTATTTGCAAGATTGCTTGGAAAGAAAAGAAAAAGACAAGTTTGAAAGTTGTTTGGTTTTACTTGATTTGCAGAAAAAGATTAAGGAATGGAATACCATATTTTAGTTGCAGCAATGTAAAGGAAAAGCTATATGTTATATTTATTTTGAAAAAGAAATGCATTCATTTTATTTAAAGTCCTCATTTAATAGAAATGAGAGACTAGATGGGTATCTCATCCCTATGTAATGCTGACTATCTTGTATTCTAAGTATTCTTTGAGGGAAAAGTATTATTTTGTCACAAAACAAAATGTTTATGTTGGATTTTAAGTTAGGTATTATTCTTGAAATAATATTGGTTGTAGACATGTTTTTGATTAAGTAAAAACAGGTTTTAGGGGACCCGAAATCCTATTACAATTCGAAAGATAAGCATTAAAGAAACGAAACAAAACAGCTGCAAACACCAGCACAAAAACCAGCAGCTAAGAAAAAGACAGCAAGAAGCCAACAAGAAGTTGGCTCCAAACCCAGCATTACAAATTACTTGAAAACTTTAATAGATTCCTTAGCATTTTGAACCAAGAGCATCATCACCTTGGCCGCTTCCCTCAGGTCGTTGTTTTCCTCTCTCAGTTGGCTATATTTCGTATTGATCTCCATCCTAGTAGTGTTATGCCTTGTTCTGCGCCTAGGAGTCTGGTGGGTGGTGCTGGAAGTTGGAATATCATCAATGACAACCAAATTCTTTTCTTGATTTTTCCTTTCCAGATGATCCACCAAAGCATTCATGCTCTGTGATGAGACTTTGAGGACCTGGAGACTATGGTTCATGAAGTTGTATACATGTTATTTTGAAAATAAAAGTTCATTTAATCTCCTTATGCATAGTAAAATAATGGAAATGAGTAAAGTAATAAACTTGCATGTTAATAAGAGAATATTACTCATTTAGTCCTAATTATTTATTTCCAAATACAAATCATGGTTTAATAGATTTAACATGTCTATCTCTAAGATTAACTTAAATGATTCTAGACTAATGTAGTTGCTGAATAAAGTTTATTAAATTCTGTAATTTTCCCTTTTAATTGTTGCAAAAAATAAATCTAAAATTAATAGTCTATCTCTAATTTTAGCAACAGGGTATTTAGAAGAAATAGAAATACATTGATTTAAATCTGTTAGTTAAAAAAAAAAAGAGGGGAAAAAAAAAAAACCTACTTTATGTGATGTTAGGAAAAAAGAAATATAATCAGATTTTTTTAAAAGTAAATAAAAGAAAAATTTCCCCTTTTTCCATGTTGTCATTACATTGTTAATTTTTGCATAATTTTAGGAAGCGAAGAAAAAAGTTTCAAATATGTGTGTGTGTGTGTGTGTGTGTGTGTGTGTGTGTGTGTGTGTTAGATATATACATATACATGCATGTGAAAGTAACCACACACACACACACACATATATATATATTTATTTTATTAAAAAATATATATAATTTTTTTTTAAAAAGGGGAAACATGGCATTTGTTTTCAGGGAGCCTCGGCCCCTCGCGTTGTGGGCGACGACCCCCAGCGGCGGCCACAGTCGCCACTGTAGGCCACAACCCACAGTCGGCGAAGCTTCGGCCCCCCCCGGGGCGGTGCCCCACAGCGACGGGGCAGCCGAGCTGCGGGCCATGTCTCACAGCGGCGGCCAAGGCCACCTCTGTGGGTTGCGACCCGCAGGCACGACTATGGTCGTCCCTGCAGGGAGCCCCCACAGTCTCCACCAGCGCCGCACCTCCATTAACCCTGCGGCCCCCTGTAAACGCCTCCGCTCGCTCACCCTCGGCGCTGCATAAAAACATAAAACCCTAACCCGCTTCGGGTTAGGGTAGTTTGAAGTTGTAAATAAAAATATGGATTGGAAAGGCATTTTATAATATTATTAATTAGGTTGCATGAATATTTTTTTAATAAAGTTTGTTTAGAAAATAAATTTCCACATATATAAATATATGTGTTTAATGTATATATATATAGCGTAAATTATGAGTGTATAAATTTAACTTGAGTTTAATTATTTTAATTAAATATTCATATTTTATATACGTTTATATAAACATGTGAATATGATGTTTTAAATTTTAAATTATATTGGAGTTTAATCCCTTAGAAAATTTATAACGAATTTATTCTGTTTGTAAGTTATTTGACTATAGGGGGATTATTTAGTCCACCTAAATTTAGGCTATTCTAGACTAAATTTTTTTAGGACAATTTACATTATGGATTTAATTGACCCTTTAGTCGAATTAGTTTAACCACATTTTAATTATTGTTAAAATAAAATATAGGCATTAATAATCTAAGTGCTAGGACTAATTTATTTAGTTCCTAAAAGCAATTAACGGTTATTGGAGATTAATATTATCTTTGTCAATTAATTTAGAGATTTTTGCGTAAATGAATTTATTTATTTATTAAATGGTGGAATAATAATAATTTTTTTGGAAGAGGATATCGTGGTGGAATTATATATATTCGAAAATAAGTCCAAGACCTTGATCTTGCGAACTCATTTAGCCTAGATGGAATCTTATACTAAATAAAGCAATTAACATTTTAACGTTTGACACTTCAATTTTCAATTGCTCAATTAATTAATATTATTACGTTAAAATCATATTAATAATTAATTTATAGATGCAAGATTTAATCAAGTATAAAGGAAGGATGTATTATCACGGATGGAAGAAACTTGTTAGGAGATAAATAATTATTATTGAATCAAGTAATTATATTAATGCCTATTTAGTAGAAGTCGATCTAATTAAGAATTATAATTTGCAACTGTAATAAAAGGGACATTTGATGTGAATTTATTATTGTCCTTATAAAATCATTTTGTTTCGTTTGACTATAGGAGTTATCGTCATTTGATATGTTAGGAATATCCTAACTTTGTCGTCTAAGAGTTTTATAGGGACCTAAGGCTTCTAGATAAATTTGTTCTATTCATCGTTCACGTTAGAAAAATGTTTTATTATAATTTAAGATTCCGCTTGGAACAACCTGTTAAGTTGTCACGTCTAATTAAGCATAGGTTGCATATAATTAAGTGTTTAAAAAAAAAAATTGTTGTTTGGATTTTTGCCCAAAAGTTTGGGCATGACATGATGATCAAGAAAGGTTAGCAACTAGAATCTTTTGGAAATTAAAGTATGACAAGAATGTTGTTTCTTTTCGTAAAGTTTAGCAAAAAGCATAAAGAAGGTGATGAGCATTGTTTTTTTCATCATAGTTATTGTCATTCTCTTGGAAAATGTAAAGCATTTAAGAAATTTGTTCAAGAAGAATTTGATAAGGCTCAAATAAATCTTTCCACTGATATTGCTCTTTCTTGGTGAGAAAGTAGTGCCTTAGCACTCTTCTCACCCTCCATGTTGCTCCTCACCCTATGACACTTGTAGTTAACTTAATTGGCAGCTCTTTGTCATAAGAGGTGGTGTTTTTTCAAATATCAAACATTTTGGGGCAGCAACACCATTCATTCTTGCCTCTTATCTTATTTATTTTCTTTAAAATGTCACTATTCCCTTTAGGGGTTGCATTTTTCATGTTTTCATATCCTTTCTTGCATAGAGTGTTATGTCTTCTATGGTTAATCTTTCCCTTTAGCGGAATACATGATCTTCTAAATTCTCTCTTTCTCTTTGAAGATTACCTCTTCTTTAGAGTTGCATTTTACATATATTAATGTCTTTTCTTGCATGGAATATTTATTCATGTGAGTATATTGTGCATTTGCTTATGCCTAATCTCTCCTTAGAGATTGTGTAATTCTTCTCATTGTCCTTATGCTTGGGGGGCAATGATTTTTTTTTCTCTTTCTCTTTTCTAAGGGTCCACTTTTCCTTTGTGGGGTGGTGTTTATGATTTGATGTCATTCCTTGTGTCAAGTTGTTTGCTCAAAGATTCTCTCTTATGCAATAGGTGTATGTCCTTGGCTACTGCCTCTTTTTCATTTGGCAATGTATATCTATTATAAACTTACCCCCTCACATTGGGTCAAAATTGTGTTATCTTTTATCAAGAATCCCTTTCACCTAGTAATAGAGGGAAGGTAGGCGCATTTTTGTTCTCCTTCCCTTCTTTGGTAGAAGATGTTATGTTTGTTCAAGAACTCCTCTTGGAGGTAGATGTTTTTTGAGCAAAGATCTCTTCTCCTCCAAGGATCCCCTTTACAATTGTTGCAAGATATCTCTTTTTCAACTATCTTTTCCTTGCTTATAAGAGTATTCCCTCTTTAAATTAAATTTATGACATTGTTGCCTAACGGATATCTCCTTGGTGTTGAAGGTGGGTATCCTTGTTTCTAGCTTCATTAAAGATATCAACATAGGGCTATGTTGACATCTTAGGGGAAGGGCGAGCGGGGAAAGGGGCACCCATATGTTTTTTCATATCATTTTTGTATGTCTTATACGGGGTGTTCATTCTCAAAACCAGAGAAAATAAACTCTTATATGAGATGCTTCATGCCCGAAACCAAACGCAGCATTTGATATGTCTTAGACGGGGGTACACATTACCAAAACCAAAAAAAATACTCTTACACGGGATGTCCTCAAAACCAGGCATGTATCTATCTTAAACGGGGTTACACATTCTCAAAACTAGAGAAAACAAACTCTTAAACAAGATGTCCCCGAAACCAGACATTCACCCTTGGCATTTGCATTTGCATTATATGTCTTAAACAAGTTGATGCATACTCGAAACCAGAGGAAACAAAGCCTTATATGGGGTGTTATATGCTTGAAACCAGACATCACTTGCACACATACACGAGGATGAGTGGAACTGGCAGAACATAGCTAGACTATTCCTACTCTCCTCCCCAACATGGATCACCTAGAAAAACATATATGGGGGCGAGTCTCCATGTCCTTTCTCATTATTCTTCTCATGGATCACATAAAAAAACACATCTAGTGTGTATCCATGCTCTCTCTCTTTCCTTCTTCTCATGAGCTCATAGCTTTGCTATTGGAGGTTCATGGATGATGTGTGTTTTTCTCTTTTATGTGATCACTTATATTCTTGAGGTGTCATTTTTTAAGAATGATATTAGTTGTTGAGACATTTTGATATTGAGGTCTCTTCGACTAGTTGACTTGAGGTCTTGTTCTTGGTCTTTATCTTTTGTGTTGTGTATTTTGTCTGTGTTGGCCAGCACCCTGGTCCCCCTCTTTGGGGCCCAATTTTCAAGGTGGGGGTGAGACCCATCTCTCTGACAGGAAATGAAGTCGGTGGCTCGATATGACCATTGGAGGTCGGCATAATCGGTAAATTGACCTAGTATCTCATATATAAAGCATTAATCAATTCATTTCAATCCTAAGACTCCAAGCATTCAAGTATTGAAGTGTTCATCATCAAGCATTTCCAGAGTTCTTCAAGGCTGCATTTTCTTCATTCAATCATTGTGGAGCAAATTACAACATTCATATGCAAGCATGTGTGTGTGATTAGGGTTTTGTCATCTTCATGTCATTTCATACATATGTGATTACATTCAAGAAGCAAAGCATCATTATCAGACATTGCCGATCTGAGGTATATATTTCCATCATTTATTTCAGTATTTGCAACATTTCATTCAAGGTTAATTCTTAAACCAAGGTTTGACTTAGGCAAACCCCTATTTCCAACTCATTTCCCCTTTTTTCTATGTGTAGGAAGCAAGGACGGAGCTGCAATCTTCGGGATAAGATTTATTTACACAGACAAATCATTCCCCCATTGGAGTGCAAAAAGTGCAGAAGACCAGAGCGACCGTCACACCAATCCCGACAAATCAAGAGATCCTTGGAACAGGTTTGAATCCTCTTGCAATCCTCAGATCTAGGTTTGTGGATCAATCTGACGACTGTAGCTTACCGTTTACGCATTTTTTACTTCAATTCCAACACATTTATCCTAATTTCAGCATCTTCAATAAATCAATTCAACTCAAGGGGAAAAAAGGGGGTACAATCCAAAACCCCCTGGAATTAGATCAGCATTCAGACCTCTTTGGTTTAGATCTATCTAATTCCTATATTTCCCTAATGTGATGGTCCACAAGTCATAAATTAGTGGTTTTCATCCTTCTTGTGATAGAAACTCTAAATTTTCACCATTACAAGAAGTTTGGTTGATGTAGACGATATGCGTCCTAGATCTTGGTTTTGGAATTGGTAGATGTGAAAGGAGCAGTGTAGAGTTATTCATGGAAACTAGTTCATGTGTTTAAGGGTACACTATGGTTGGTTTACTATCTTAAAGAATGATTTTACCATTCAACTCTCATTTACAAGCACTAAGTTCATAAAATCACTCACCCAAGCTGTCTAATGTAGGATCATCCTAAACTTACAAGCAATGTTGCATCAACCAAAAACAATTTCTTTATGTTTGTTTATATTTTGTAGTTCTTAGTTCTCTTTGCAATCATTTCATTTTGGCTACCATTGAGGTTTATAGCCATAATCAAAAAAAGGATGTACTTGAACCAATTGATAGAATCAATTGTGCAATAACACATATGCATTACAGTATTATAAGATTATATCTAGAACATCATCAATTTGTTTAGAGCATGTCCGCATGTCTAGATGTGTATTTAATGTCAAATTGTCAATGTTAGTTTGCCAAATCAACTTAAGGAGGTCTATAAGATGTGGTGCCAAGTTTGTGGGTATTGTACCAACAATTGATGTCAATTAATGTCATTGGTGGCATTATTGGTCCTAGAGGGGTTCAAGTTTAGAGCTGCTTCAAGTTTAGAGACATATATTGCCACACAGGAGGAGGTCAATTACACATTTCAAAGCATTGGAAACAATTCCAAGGCAAACTTAACAAAGAATTTAATTAAGATTGGTCCCATAATGCTTAAATTAAGTGCATGGGGGACTTAACTATTTTTTTTTTAGCAGTGCAGGCTTACTACATCAAGCTTCACTATAAAAAGGTGGCAAAATCAAGAACGGCAGTAGACAGTAGAGAGGGGCAGCAAATACAAGAATTTTGTGAAGCAATGGGTGATACAACAATTGAGATTAGAGCCAACATAAAAGATCAATCCCAGGAAGTGATCGTTCTGAGTTGAACTATTATATAGTGCATGTTGTAATAAATGCTGAGGCCTAGATCATACTGTAAGCCCTGCCAGCAAATGACATTGATGTATTTAGACTCGAATAATAAAAGTCTCGTTTCAATTTATTATTATATTGTTGTTAAGAAAATTGAGTTATGTTGTACATGTTTGAGGTGTGCTTGTGTTAAGCTGCATGGTTGGATAGTTATTAATTGAACTCTCCATCCATGATTGCATTAAATAGACATCCTTCAAGTTACCAAGATTCTACCACGAATATGAATCTATATCATGGGATTTCTGGAGGTGATTAACTCCTGAAAAAGTCCAGAACCTGTAAGAGTGAATTGAGGAAAATTTCAGGCTGAGAACCAGGAGGTATTCGCACCCGGGCCTATGGAACTCTTATGAATGGTAGAACAAATGATTTCCTTGCAATCCTTTTCATGGAAAAACCATGACCTCACATGCAATGGAAAAATCGATGCCTTGGGGTCTGGCTCGGCTCCTCACAGTATCACTGCAGGTCCTGTTTTTACTTTTTATTTGTTTTTGTAAGGTAATTGCAGACTAAAACCTTCCAGCCAAATGACTAAATTTCATTGCATTTTTAGGCACATTATTTTCCATTGATGAAATACATCCTTCTCATTTTGATTTTAATGTGTTTACTTAAAATTTTCAGTTTTAATTCAGGTTTAAGCCTTCAACTTTTTGGTCTGTTGAGGACTGTAGCTGTCATTTTATGAATGAAATGCAAGCCTTGTATTCATGGAAGGCAAACTTTGGTGTTTGACGTCTGACGATAAAATTAATTTGTCTAACTCTAAATATATACTGGTGAGAGTAAAAGCTGTCTCCTACGTTTTTTAGATGATTCTTTCACTACCAGCTTTATAACCGTAGTTATGCTATAGCAGCTATATAATTTGATTTCTTTAACTTCATGTTTCTGTAACCACCATAGGGTATGCTATACAATTTGATTTTCTTTGACTCCGTGCTTTCATTAGCATTAATCCACCCTACTAATGTAGTCCACCTTGCCAAGATTTACTTTAAAAATAAGTACCATTGAGCTTGATGGCAAGTGGATAAGATTGCAGATTTGAGACACTGCCGGTCAAGAGCACTGCACCATCACCACAGGTAGCTCTTTCATTTTCTAAGAGGAATCAGTTTGTTTGGCACATCTCCTGCCTGACTGTGTAGCATGCTATCGAGGAGCCATGGGTATTCTTCTAGTTACAATGTCAGTGATGAATTATCAGTATTCTTCTCATCAAATTGGTTCAATATCTTTTTAGAATTTAATTACAAATTTTTTGATGGATTTTTTTGATTTATTGTTTGTTTCAATTTGGGAATTTGGGTACTTATTTTCTGACCTGGAGGTCATTTAACGTGTAAGCTTTTTGTCAGTCTTTACTTGCCACGTTTTTTTTGACAAAGAATGTTTATAAACATCCTATGTAATATTTCATCCATAACTCTTGCTCTTAAACATTCAGAACTGGATTAGGAATGTTGAATAGCACGCTTCTGACAATGTGCATAAGATATTAGTTGGTAGTACGGCTGATATGGATCAAAGCAAGAGAGTAAGTTGGCTCGTCTCTTTCTGACCAGGCTGAATTACTTTTATGGGTATCAATACTAGGCTTGATTGACTATTTCTTGTTGCAATTATGTGGCTTATTCTGGGTAGTTCTTGTTTCTTTGGTTTCTTTATGAATATTTCTTGCTTACTGTTTTTTTGGCAGTAATAAACTGTCCCAACTGCATAGGGCCAGGCACTTTACAGATGGATCTGGTATTAAGTATTTGAAACTGCACCATACATTTAAATCTTTATTTAGATGTATGCTGCTTCATAATGTTGTAATCCACTATATATATTATAAACACAGAAATGTCGATATCTGTGTAATCCAGTTGTTTCCATCTGAAAAAAGTCAGGACCTTTTTATAAGCATCGTGTATTTATTTATTAGTTTGACTTGGAACTAGTCATAGACATTATATTGTGACCAATGACTTCTGAACAGGGTCGACTTGTTTTTGATGAAATAACACTTAAGGGGATATCAAACATAAATGTGGAACAAACAGAATCTTGTTAAATGCATGGTTGCAGAGTGCTAAAAGCCTAAAACAACCTTAAATGTGGATCAATTTTTCTTTACAAATGAATGAGATGTCAAACAAGGCTTGCAGAGAGCGCCTATATAGTTGAAGTAAATTTAATTTCCGCATTTTCTAGTTTGTGTTTTGGTCTTCAACCTTTTAAAAATTGGCTGTTTCAATGTCTTTTGCTGATAAGAAAAATAGCATATATTTTCTATTGGTTTGCAGCCCAACCATCAAGATCAACAAGCCAGGCAAACAGGCTAGGCAACACTGCAGAAAAACCAAGTTGCTGCACTTCTTGAAATTGTATGACATATGCGTTCAGCTTGGGTATAAACAGTGGCCTTGAATGTCGTAGGGCTGGTGCGAATTAATGAGCTTAGATGATGGTCATGTAGCTATCATGCTGCCAATTTTTCAGCTGATGGCTAATGTTTTAAGAAATGTGTGATTGCATTATTGATTGATATGTACTGGCTACATCATGCATTGATGCAATTACTTATTCTTCTGTCTTGGGTCAATTTTTTTTTGTAGATAATTCTTTTGAGCTGATTTACATTTCTACCAGAGCATATGTGTCATGATATCCATGTCTACTGACATCAAAGTTAGAATTATTTGTGAACATGGATGTAGTGCTTCATGGTTTTTATTTAAAGCATTCCAGATTAAATATGTGAATAGAATTTTACAATGATTTTGTTCATTATCAAGACATTTTTTGACCCATGTAAGTGAGAACCTAATGAACAAATAATTCCCTTCATATGGTGAAAAGACACTGATTTCTGCTTGTCTATTTTCTCAATATCAATCTTTAAGTTTTTTAGACAGTTCTTCAGGGGAATATTATTTAAGGACGTCAGAAATCTCTTTGCCCTATATTCTTTGCTTTGCCTGAATATTTTAGTATGCTTTGGTATCTGCAGTTTTGCTTCATTTACTGTTAATATGTTTCAGAGATATGCACTGGCATTTTTCAGGAATATCCCCTTATGATGGAAAAGAATCAATTGGTCCTGTTTCTTATGGTTCCCTTTTGAGTTATAATCAAATTAGTCATGAGGATTCGATGGGTAGATCACATAAAATGTGTTTTTATATAAAGCTTTTTTTGTTAGCTGGGCAGTTGTAAATTATTTTTAACTTGGGGAATTCATGCCAATTTTATGTATTTATCTCTAAAATGTGCTAGCTATTTCTATTATTTCTAATCAATCTGTTACCACTTGGCTGGTGCGTTTACTTAACTGCCTTTTTAGGGAAATAGATAGCCTGCTACAACAAAGAAGAAGTTATTACAAAGAAAACAATTAAAAAAATAAAGGCAACAAATACTCTGCCTAAAAAACACCAGCAACTATCAAAATCAAACGCTAAGTACTTCATGGCCTAAATCCAGCACTTCATAATTCCTGTTTTAAATGCAACCTCTGAACCATTATTGTAGAGGCATTCTTTTCAGATTCGGCTTTATGATTTTGGACTGTCATCCATTCACATTTCCTGGGAGAAATTGTCTTTTCATTCTCCATACCAATCTCATTATTAGCCCAAACTTCAAATGTAAAATTTCCTTTCAAATGGATCTTGCTCTAAATCGCCTGCCAATTCCATACATTCTTTTGAGTTCCCATAGGAGAGGACTAAGAGGTATACAATTTTCTCTCTGCCCATATCCATTCTACCAGTCATATGATCCTCATGTTTAGACTGTACTTCTACCTCCTCTTTCTTCTTTCAAAGGCTGCTCCAAGTGTGCCTTTGATTCTAGCTGTTCTTTTTCCTTTAACCCCATCCTACTTGAAAGTCGCTCCTCAGAGACTTGATTATCTTCCTCTACCTGCAGGATATTCGTGGCTGAGGTTAATTAGCAACAAATCAAATGATGTTGGGGATTGTCCTCCTTCCATCATGTTGCCATTCCAAGGGCCTTTTGGGCTTTTTGCATTCCTCCACCTTATGACCAACCTGAAAGCAATTCCAACAGTGAAAAGTATATTTTTCATAGTCTCTAGGTTGCTACCACAATTCATTACCAACTTTCAGACCTATTTCTTCTAGAAGGTCTTTGGAGAAATCTATTTCAACACAAATCCTTGCTCTAGCTGTAAGGGTATGTTTATAGGTTTTTGGAGATAAAGAAAGAAACCTGCCTGTAGAATCTCCTATATTTAGTCAAAGTAGTACACACTTCAAAATGCAGAGGGAGGTTCAAAGTCTTACCCAGATAAGAGCAACCCTAAAAAAATTGTAAATGAGTTGAATCTTGGAAACTGTGGCTTCAGGTACAACACTGCAAAGTCCCAAAATCAGGGACCCTTCTCTAATATCTTAATCCTATCTTCCAAAGAATTGCAAACTACCACAAAGAATCCCTGCACACATGAATAAGTAACAACTGATGCCTCCAAAAATGGCTGCTATGACTATAAAATCCAGTTCTTCATTTATGGAAGAGAAGGCCAAAAACAGCTGCAATGACCTATACACCCCATTCATTTATAATGCTCCATCTCCTCAACTACATCTTTGCCTAGTTCTAAAATCAGCATTTTTGCTAATTTAACATGCATTTTCACCGCAGTCCTCTCCATTCCCTGTCTCTGCTTCGAGACCTTATTCACCTCCTTGATTACATTCTATTTTAAATACAATTTCTGTAATCTATGTACCTTTCACAACCCTTTTAGCAGGGCATCTTTGAGCTTCAATCCCTGATTGATTTTGCCTCCTTGCCCAAATGTCCTTAAAGGTGAGACAGGCTCCACTATGTCCCCTCCAAAAGTTTCCACCATGGGTATCTGCATATCCTCCTTCACCTTCTGCTGAATGCCATTTTCCTTATTCTCATTGGAAGCCTCCTTGCCTGTGCTCCAATCAATAACTTCTCCACAGCCATGTTGGCGGCAATATTGTACACGGAAATAAAACTAGTTAATTAAGTTGTAATTGTGTTGGTTAGTTGGCAACCGAGGGGTGGCAGTTGCGGTGCGACGGTTGGCGCTTATATACTTCCGAATGTAACTTGTGACGGGGGAACAATTATGAATGGAATAACATCTCTTATACTTGTCTGATATCTATGGCGTTATCATTCTGCATTACGTGCTTTATGTTTTAAGTTATTCACCCGAGAGGGCAAACATTTGGCGCCGTTGCCTAGACATACTCGGGAAAGGAAGGAGCGGATGGCATACGGACACGATGGGCCTACCCGTCGGTGAGATTAACCCAGAGGCCGACGACACGCAAACGGAACAATTGTCATGGGACGCAGAGCGTGATGGCAAGAGGCGAAGGGGAAATTGAACCCTGTAATAATCCCGGCACAATGTTGAGATAAATTGTGGCCGAAGGGAAAAATAATAAAAGTTTTTTTTGGTGTACATGGCGTGTGCTTGCTATGTACGGAAGTGATTTATGCCCAACCTATTGAATAAAGATAGAAATAAAAAAAGCAGAAACGGACGAGTGGGAGGCCGCACAGAGGGCCTTGATTCTGGAGCAGCAAGTAGAACGTAGACGGAGGCTGAGGCAACTTGCCGAAGGATGACCTGCTGAAGGGTGGCTCGAGGGGAACCAAGGAGGTGTCATGGAGGGTGCAAAAGCCGACGGAAATTTCTACGCGTCGCCAGAACACCGTAGGGTGCAGAGCCACAAAGAGTTTCTGGAGGAAACAAGGTTACGGCGGAATCTAGTCGAGGAGACTCGGGTTCAGTTTAGAAACTTATCCCTTACACCACGAAGTGAGGATCACCAAAGGGAGCCAGGAGTGGGCGCGGGTGAGAACGAAGGGGAGGACAACCGTACGATTGTAAGTGCGATGCATGGCAGGCAAAACACCATACCACCAGTCACCCACGCAGGACACACCACCGGCGCCAAAGGGAGCGGCGCAGCGGCTCAGAGACAACCACAGCCACCTCAGGGGAGACGACCCCCATCAATGGCGAGTAAATAGAAACTACCGAAGTTCAATGGCGACGGGAAGGAAGATCCCGTCCGCCATTGTCGAACGTGCGAAACCATATGGTCAGCAAACGGTGTTACCGATCAAGATGAATGGGTAACACAATTCCCAGCAACCTTGAGGGGAGTGGCCATAGACTGGTACTCAGATATGGATAAGGCCAAACTCGGCACATGGCCCGACCTGAAGGAGTTTGGGATAGAGTTCCACCTCCTGAGAGATGGCAACGAAATAGTCGCCGAAATCTATGGAAAAAAGCAAAACAAGAACGAGACTGTCCGAGCCTATAGTCGGCGGCTAAAAGAACTGTTGGGAAAAATGGAGAGTCAACCAACGGATGGGTTGAAAAAGAGATGGATTGTGGAGGGACTGAAACACTCCCTTCGAAAGAAGATGAAAATTGTCCCACCGACATCGTACGAAGACGCATACAATAGAGCTATGGATCTCGAGAGCGAGACCAAGACATCGAAGAAAAAAAAGGAGGAGGATAGCTCGTCCGAGGAGGATGACTCTTCACAAGAAAGCAATAGCGGCGGTGAGGCTGGCAAGCGGGTGCAAGCGCTCCAGAAAGACATGGAGCGAATGAGGAGGGAGTTCAAAACAATGAGAAGCACCGGTCGGATTGAAGGGGACATATGGTGCACTGAGTGCAAAGAGGAGGGGCATACAAAGGGTACTTGCCCGAAGAAAGCATTCAGCGAGATTTGCCAAGTGATGGGACACTCCACCAAGGAGTGCCCATACAACATGAAAAGCCGAAGTACACAAATGAACCAGGTGTTGTTCACGGAGCAGGCCACAACATCCGCACCAGCGGGTACGGCCCAGCAAACCAACACAACCGCATCATCTGGAGGCTACCGGGACAACAGACGCGGCGACGGAAGGAATAACAACAATAACAATAACGGAAGCCGTCTCCAGTATGACGCCAAGGGCCGGCCAATGATCCAATGTAGGGTCTATAATCAGTAGGGCACTTCGCCCATGATTGCACGAAGGAAGCCACCCCTCAGCACCTCTGCCGATGGTGTGGGCCAGGCGACCATGAGGACGCAAATTGCCCAAAGGCAGGGGTTAATCTCCTCAACATTGAGAAGGCTGAGAAGACTGGTGAGAAAGAAGTACTGGCGATCACCCACGCCCAGACGAAAAAGGCCACTTATCCCGACCCCCGTACGGAGAAGGAGAGATTATGGGAGGCAAAGGCCAATATTGAACGTGAGATGACGGCCGAACGACGGGACAACGAGGTGGCGAGTACATCATCCCGTACGGAAGCTGAAAATAACATCATTGGGCAAGTACTACAGATGGAAGTACCTATAAGGGTAAAGGACCTTCTAGAAACAATGCCACAATTAAGAACCGCCATTTTTAGTTCCATACAAACCACTGCGCAGGCACCTTTGCGTGCCACACGGGCGGAAGTTCCAGTCAGCCCCTCGGCTGACCCAATGTTGTTGGCCTTAAATAGTGGTCGGCATCCTACTGTAGTAGAGATGGGAATTCTCGGGGCTATCCTCAAAGACACCATCGTGAACGGAGGTTCGGGGGTGAATGTACTGACAGAGGATACGTGGAAGAAGCTAGGGAAGCCAACACTATGGCCACCCACGTTCAACTTGGTAGGTGCAGACCAGCACAACATCAAGCCACTCGGCACCCTGATGGCCCAGCCAGTCACCATCGGCACGCAATCTTTCATACTAGATTTTGTGGTAATCCCACTCAAGAAGAAGGGGTACAACGCCATCTTAGACAGAGGGTGGCTGGTTACAGCAAAGGTGAACCACGACTGGAAAAAGAACACCCTTTCTATGGAGAAAGGGGGGCGGAAGTACACTATTGATCTGAGTACCCAGGTTATCGACGAGGAACTAGCATCATCTTCGTAATCGGAGGGTGAAGGAAAAGGCGACCTGAGGGATGAAGGACGGGGCTGCAGGGAGCCCAACGACGAAGGGATTCTCAAACTAGGAGAGTGCTCCGGGATGAGACAGGGTCATTGAACGGGCTCTTCCATTGGCAGATGGAGGATTACGAAATGTTCTAGAGCTACAGGCTCGAAGTAGAGGAACCAGAGCAAGTAACAGAGGAGGTGTACCTACCAAAATACTGAGAATATTGGAAGGGAGACGCCCCAAACCTCGGTGACGTAGATAATCCCAAGATCATTTGTGTTGGCAACAATTGGAACCTTGTGTGGAAGGCCGCAGCCTTCAAAATCTTTATTATTCTTCTTCTTCTTCTGTATGGGAAGGAGACCGTGGTCCCTGTAGAATTTGTGGTTCCAGGTCTTCGAATGGCCATTGAAAATAGACTTGCCACCAACGGATCCAAATTGAAACCCTACCACGCGAAGCGCGCAGGGGACCCGAGAGGCCGGAAGGACACCCGAGAGGCCGGAGGGGGACCCGAGAGGATGGAAGGGGACTCGAGAGGCCGGGCAGGCAACTTGAGAGGCACGGGACCAACGCGGGAGACTCTTGGGCGAGGAAAACCGAGAAGGATGAAGGGCGATCCCAAAGACAGGGGACCAAAGCTGACGACTCTCTAGACAACTAAATTAAGAAATTGGAAAAAAAAAAAAAAAAATCTTACAGTCGTACAAGTCCGTACGACAGTTGACCGTATGGCTGGAAAAAATATATATATATATATATTAAAAAAAAAAAGAGAGAGAGAGAAGGCGCACGATGGTGGGGGCCACCGTACGGTGGACCATCGGCGGTGGAGCCACCAAATGGTGGGACCACCGACGACGGAACCACCGTGGGGTGGACCACCGACGGTGGAACCACCAAACAGTGGGACCACCGTGCGGTGGACCACCAACAATGGAACCACCAATCGGTGGGACCACTGTGGGTGGACACCCACACATAAAAGCTCTGCATAAGTCCGCACTCGCAAATGAGAAGAAATAAAAACCCCGCACCACGCAGCCCACGCATGAAGAAAGACACACAGCCCACGCCAAACAAAAAACGGACGAAGAGAAAAAAAAAGGAGAGACGCGCACAGCAACGTAGCCATAAATGCAGCACCGCACAAACAAACACAGTCGTACGGTGGAGGGGTGTTGACCGCACGGGAAGGTGGCCGCACGATTGGAGGTGTCAGTGCTGTTGTTGACCGTATGGGGAGGTTGTATGGCTAGGGTGCCATCGGGGACATTACAGTGTGTTGTGACGTTTTCACACATCACCCCATTGCAAATGGGGACCCCTATTTTTTGCTTTTTAGGGTTTGTTTTTTTTAGGTCTTTTAGGGTTTTGTCAGTTAGCCTTTGCATTTTGAGTGTTGTCGGGGAGATCAATAGGATAGCAGGTCCTGCTGGAGTGAAGTCCTGATCCTGAAATTTGGCTAAGTCTACAATGTCCTAATCCTGAAATTTGACTAAGTCTGGAAACTAAAAAACCTCAAAAAAAACTAGATTTTGCAATATAACTCCTGGAGGTCTGAAACCACTCTCAAACATCCTGAAAGTATATATGGAATATAACTTAAAGTATAAGAAAGACATTTCCTTCTATCTTTCTTCTTTCTTATACTTAAATGTTATATTCCATAAAAATTATCCTGATAGAGAGTTCAAAAAGTCAAATTTCGCTCCTGTCCTTCACTGAGGATCCAGAGCGAATTTCGCTCTGGATCCTCTCCAAGGGACATCCAAGGGACCAAGGCAAAGCGCTCCTGTCCCTCACCAAGGGTCTAGGGCGAAAAGGCTTATTTGAGTCATTCCTGACCATCACTTATACTTAAATGTTATATTCCATAAAAATTATCCTGATGGAGAGTTCAAAAAGTCAAATTTCGCTCCTGTCCTTCACTGAGGATCCAGAGCGAAAAGCACTCCTGTCCCTCTCCAAGGGTCCAAGGCGAATCGCTCATGTCCCTCACCAAGGGTCCAGAGCGAAAAAGCTTAGTGGAGTCATTCCTGACCTTGTTTGGACAAATTGAGACATCAAAGGCATGAAGGAGGACGTAATCAACCCATTGAAGATAATTTTGAAAATTAGCAAAACATAAGTGAGCCCATAATTGCCAAGGCGCTCCTGTCCCTCTCCAAGGGACCAGAGCGAAGTTATCAACATTCATTATTTTTTGCCTTATTTTAGCAAATCGCACTAGATGCCAAGTTCGCTAAAAAGCTTCGAAATATTTTAAAATTTTTAATTAAATTGGCATTTAATGAAAAACGCATAGCATTTAATAATTAATTTTAAGCCTTGGAAAATCGTTGTTTTTATTAATTGAGGCATTTGAAATTAATTATTATTAAATTAAAATTAAAAGATGAAGCGCTTGAGGTATTATTTTTATTCATTTTATCAAGTCGGCCTCTTCTTTTTTTAATTTTATTTATTTTTTTGCCTTTATTTGCAAGGTCGGCCTCATGGGTAAGTGGAAGGTGAGCGCTCTATATATTGGAGGTGTTTTTTTTCACAATTCAAATCATTCTTGCATTATCTCTCATGCGAACTTGAAGAGCAATTTGAGGAGGGCGAAATTCATCTTGAAGGCTATTGGAGAGGAGAATTTCTTGCTAGATTGGAGGATAATTTCCCGATTTTTGAAGACATTTGAAGGCAAATTTCCAGATCTTGAAGAAGCTAGTGGAAGGTGGAGTTCTTTTCCAAGCTAAAGGAGGCGCAATTTGTTCAAGAGAAGGCTTTGATCTACACTTTGCCTAGCAAAATTCATCTATTTTTACATCATTTCTTAGAGTTTAAAACTCAAGAGGAGGTATGGTGAAATCATCTTGACACCCTTGTTCAAGGTTTGATTTTTTAGACATTTGTTTTGGAAAATCTAAGTATTGCGTAGTTAATTAGGAAATGATAATTCAAAGATTTATCATAAAGTTTCCTAATTAAAATCTTGAATCTTCCTTTTAAAGTTTAATTTTTAGATTTCAAGATTTATTATTAATTTTGAAATGTTGTGTAGGCATCAAATGGAGATCCCGGAGTTGGAAAATCAAGCCAGATCAAGGACGATCAAGCAAGGACAAGGACGACCTTCTCCTCCTCCCGCCTAGCATCGACAAGGACGGCCTTCTTTGGACTAACGTCATCAAGGGCGACCTCTTCCAATCCAGCATTCCAAGGCGAGGTACATCAATCATCCTGCACATCAAGGACACAAGAAGTTAGAACAAGGGTTCGTTGAAGAAGCAGATAGTTCCAGATGAATTAATTAAAGCTAGCTTCTCAACAACATCAAGTTGAATATCTACCAAGTTACAAGTGTCAGACGAGGTGGCATCCTAGTCATCACTTCTCCAGTCAGTGTGGTCCACCTCAGCATTTCCAGATTCAATGTACCTAACTCATGGAAGGTGGCACAAACTCCGATGTACCTACCCCAGCTATCCATTGGTGGAATTTTCTAAGGACATGTGTCCAAGCAATACAATTATTTCATTGGTCGAGCATTAAATGTTATGTAATGGTTGTAACAAACCCTAATTAAGGTTTTCATTGTAAAATCTTGGCCATTGATCTCAAATTGATCTTAGCCATCGAATTGTATTGTGGGCACTATATAAGCCCTAACATTTCATTTGTAAAGGATCGGGGAGTTAGAATATAGTTGATAGAATAGCAATTAGAGTAGAGTAGAGAGAGAAGGCAAAGATTGTTGCCAAGATGTTGTTGTAAAAGACTTGTAACTTCATTGAAGAAATGGTGAAATTTATGGGTCGATTCGACAATTTGCATGGTCTTTATACTTCTCATATTTGATTTCATGTTATTAGATGAGTGGAAGAAATGTGCTTGATTGATGGTGAAATTCATATATCCATACTACTAGCAGTTTGTTGATTGCAGACTTGCCTTGCGTAGTCGACTGGAATCATTCAGCTTAAGCTTAACTTCAATTGTCGCTTCCTCATTGATATGCATCAACCTGATGGTGTCTATGCCTGCAGTGATAATTTGAACATCACAAAGCTTTCCTTCGAAGATCGCACTAGCCTTGTGGAGATGGTCCTGCGATGTCAAAACAAGACCTAGTTAGAATTTCATCAAAGATCAATCATTGCTCCTACATTCCTTAGTATTAGGATTAGATTCTTTCCTCACCCTCCTCTTTTTTTTCCTTTTTTCAAGTCCAAGCTAGTAAGATCCTGTGTTCCAGCAATATTCAAAGCAGATCAGACGTTCAATCATCAAATGTAAGTCCCCTTGTGATTCCAGCAAATCACATCATACCACAGAGAGCTTATCCACACGTAGAGACCCTACATACAAGAACCTTGGAGTCATCCTGATTGATCCTTTTTCACGATATCTTCAGCAATCAGAGGCTTTATTCAAGAGAGGATAAGGTACCCTTGGGTATTTTATTCTGTGTTTGATTGTGTACAAAATACACGTCAACACAGTGGAAAAAAAAAAAAACGATGACCAGATTGAAAAATTATTCGATGACATTTGGAACCAAGACACTGAAAATATTAGAGTGGAGAAGGGGGGTTTTGACATCATAAAATATCACAGAAATGATGAGCGCCCCTGGGGCGCTGCCCCTCGACCCCGCTGGGGGCACTGCCCCCAGACCCCCAGTTTATTTTTGAGCTACAATACACTTTTTGAGTCTGGCGAAGGGCATCAGAGACGGCACGGTAAGTGTTGGGTTGTTCCGTACATGTGAGAAAGAAGCATACAACTAAGCATTGGCATGGAAGCCATAAGCCGTAGAGGGAGACAGATTTGGAGGTTGCGAACAAACAGAGTTTGAGGGAAGGCATTGCAAGAACACGAAGTCATACAGCACCACAGAGTTATTCAGTTCAGTTATCAAACTTTGGGGAGTGTGATGGAGGATTTGAGGCATCTCCTAGCCTTTGTGCCTGAAGGTTGTGGCCACTTCCAAGCATGAATGGTACGCTTTGAAGAACTCGGAGTATGTCTCGGCTGGATGTGAAGTTGCCTTTGGTGGATGCACAGAGGGCTCGGGAGGAGCTGACCATCAGGTTGGAGGCAGTAGTAGCGTGAGACTTAGCTCAGCGTACCCAGGAGTTGGATGCCGAGGGGGCAGCGCGGGTGGCTATCGAGGACAAATTGGCTAGGGAGACGGTATCATTTGAGTAGCAGTTGGTGGAGGCTGAGACTGAAACGCGTGTTTTGCAGACAAGTTTGGTTTAGGCACAGGAGGACTGTGATGTCGAAGGAAGCAATAATGGTGAAATCCGCACTTGAGCATCGAATAGTAGCAAAAAAGGGTTTTCAGGCGAGGACGCAGCAGGTGTATAAGTTCCGGGCTCGACTGGCGTCAGCAGTTCTGTTAATGTCATCTCTATTTTGTATTAAGTCGTTCGGAGACGACTTCTTTTCTTTTGGGGGGGATGATGTTGGCGGCAATATTGTACACGGAAATAAAACTAGTTAATTAAGTTGTAATTGTGTTGGTTAGTTGGCAACCGAGGGGTGGCAGTTGCGGTGCGACGGTTGGCGCTCACACCCCCTCGGTATCTTTTTATACTTCCGAATGTAACTTGTGACGGGGGAACAATTATGAATGGAATAACATCTCTTATACTTGTCTGATATCTATGGCGTTATCATTTTGCATTACGTGCTTTATGTTTTAAGTTATTCACCCAAGAGGGCAAACAAGCCGCAGGTTCCTCCTATTGCAGCAGCACACCACCAGGTGAAAACAGACTAGAGTTAACTGCACTGTTCTCCTTTTTTCCATTGTGATTAACCAAGCATTTTCTTTTAGTTAATTGTTAGTAGCTATTTGTAGGGAAAAATGCTTTTCTATGCAGGTCAAATTGAAATCAGTTGGCTGATCAACTGACTTATTTTATGCTGTGCCCTAAGTCATATTTTTGTGCATTAATGTTCAGATCTCTAAAACTTAGGGGAAAATCGTGTTCTTCTAGTAACCTTCGTTTTCTCAAGTAGCATAAAGTCCAGTGAAAATATAAAATCTCAATGGGTGAAAGCTTTATATATTCTGTTGTAGTCTCAATGATATTTTGAAATCCAGAAAAATGCTATGTTCGTTGGGGATTTTTCCAAGCATACCTGTATTGGGGGCATCCCAAGGACATAGGGACATTTCAAGCCATCCTCATTTGAAAAAAAAAGTGTGAAAAACTTCCCAGGGACATGGAGATGGGAAGGGGATGGATAGGGAAAAATCAAAAAAAGGTCGCAAAGTGACTTTTATTTGTTGTTTGTGTAGGCCCCCACACCCCTCTTAGCCCTAGCATAATAAAAGGAGACCTCCGTATCTCATTTATGTTCATTTCTACATGGAAAAAAAATCGCAGCCAAGTCGGAGAGACAAGCCAGCAGGGTTTGAATGTGCAGTTGGAAAAAACAGTATTGGTTAGCAATGAAGAGTGAGGTAGCAAGAGAAGGGGAAGAGGTAAGTGAATCCTTCATTTGTGCATTTCTTTTTCTAATTTTTTTTCAAAGTTTACAGGAAGAAATGTGGAGAGAATACTGTTTCTGGATACAATTGTGTTCAAGATTTTTGGATCAATGTTTCGGATCACACTCCTTGATCCATCATTGGGATGAAGAGAGCCAAAGGAATCATCAAAAATTCTTGAACACAATTGAATCCAGAAACAGCATTCTCTTGATATTATGGATTGTGGAAATTTCTCGTCTCTGATCAAAACAATGTGAGCAACAACAGTGAGTGTAGTGGTCATGATGAGATGGAAGAAAGATATGAAAATTAAAATGTGAGAGTTACCAGCTCACTTGAGAGTTCATCAAGGTGTGGGAGTGCTATGGGTGAAGGGGGACAGCCACAAAATCTATTTGATTTCCCTTCTGAAGTATTAAGACCTTATGCAAAAGGCCCCTTTAATTCTAAAAAACCTCTTCTTCAATTTGTGAAAATCCTAGACAAATATAAAAAGAAAAATTCACAAGGTCCTAGAATATAGTTGTGTCACATTTGTAAAGCTAATTTTAGAGGAAGCTACACAAAAGTGTATTGTCATCTATTGGGCTACACAAGACAAAGGGTGAAGGTTTGTAAAAATATAAAGGACGATGAGAAGGTAGAGATTCATAGATTGCATATGGAGGCAGAATCAAGGTCTACAGGGTTGCCAATGCCAACACAATTCGCACAATCAATTATGCATATACCCTCTATGATTGGTACTAGTAGTGGTAGTAGCGATGTTTCCACAAGAGAGAAGAGGAAGACTATTGCTAGTGAGAAGGTGGAGATAGTTGCTGGTTTGTTCAATGTGCAAGCACGAGTTGCCAAACTTTTCTATGCCCATGCCATCTTCCATGTAGCAAATTCTCCTTACTTCAAACAAAAGCTAAAAATGTAGCTTTTGTTGGTCTATCATTCACCCCCCTAAAAAACATAAACTACACAGTAACCTCTTTGATAAAGAATATTCCAAGGTGAGTTTAGTGATGGAGGACATGAGACAGAGTTGGGTAAAGATGAGCTGCTCTATTATCATGGATGGGTGGACTGATATAAAACAGTGGCCACTCATTAACATCAGTCACATGTTCAATTGGCTCTTATTTTCTTAGAGCTATTGAATGTTTTGGAAAGCGCAAGGATGCAACATTCCAATCTCACATTTTGAAAGATACCACAAAAGAGGTTAGGGCCTCAAAGGGTGTACAAGTAGTCATTGATTCAGTACATGTATGCAAATTAGCTAGCATGATGGTGGAGGGTGCTCACAAGATCATCTTTTGGATCCCATGTTGTGTTTATGTGTTGAACAATGGATTGAAAGACATAGGGAAGATAGATTGGGTATAGCAAGTGGTGGCAAAAACTAGAGATATTCAAATGTTTATTTGCAACCACCACACTTCACTTGCTATTTTCAGGACATTTTCAAAAAAGAAATTCCTCAAACTTATGGAAACAAGGTATGCTAATTATTTTATTTTGTTAGAGATGATGCTTGAGGTGTAGGAGGCTCTACAATTGATGACGGCTAATTCAAAGTAGAGTAGATGGTCTACTACAAACACTATGGAAGATAAAAGCATTAAACAAAAAATTCTTAATGATGATTGGTGATCTGCTATGAGGTAAGAAATTGTTGAATTTTAATAACGTGCTAGTTTTACTAATAAATTTATAATTTAATTGTTAATTTTATTATTAAACGTCTGGTTTTAATTTTCTAACTTGGCTTTTTTTTAATTGAATATTTATTACAAATATCTTGCTCTTGAGCATCAACATTAGACCAATACAAGCTCCTTACAAGAAAACACGTTAGAAATCACCAATGGAAGACCAAAAGCCACTACTTAGAAATCAGCTTTTATTTACAAACCACCTCCTAGGGAAGACCAAGAGTTGCAACTTAGAATTGAACCTTAAATGTCCCTATGGGGAATTGAACTTGGGTCTCCACTATGAGAACCCAACATTTAACATTTAACAAATTAAGCTCAACCCCTTGGACAACTTTTTTTTTTTCAAAATTTCGTTTACATATATATTTGCTCTTCATCTCACCTATTGTAAATGTCATTAAAAATAAACATGCCGATATGGACTCTCCTATTCAATGAGAGATTTGTAAGACATTTGATAGCATGCTTGGAAAAATGAAGCAAGCAATTTGTAATAAGGATTTTGATTTGAGATTGTATGAGCAACATATTAAGCCCATTGATCCCCCTTGCGCCTGGCTGGTTAAAACTTAATTTTGATGACTCCTCTCACAACAATCTAGGTAGGTAGGCAGGCAGGGGAGGCATCATGAGAGACCCCAAAGGGAAACTCATCTTCGCTTGCGTCATCAACCTGGGGGTTCATACCTCAAACTTTGTTGAGGTGGTCGTGGCTTTTCATGGCATCCTAATTGCCAAAAATAAAGGATTAAAAAATAATATTATTGAAGGGGATTCACAAAATGTGATCAACATTTTGAATGATAGGGCCATGAATATTTGGCCTATCCATGGTATGATAGTTGATGCCCGGATCAATATCACCTCATTCCATAATTATGTGGCAAGGCATATGTATAGGGAAGGCAACAAGCTCACAAATCAACTAGCTAATATGGTGTCCCAAAGTAATGATTTTTTTCATTTGGAATGAAGAGTCCTCTCTTCCACCTCACATCGCTCAAATATTACACTTGATGCCAATCCGAATGGCAACACGAATTAACCCTTTGCAAATTTTGATGAAGCTTACTCCTACAAATTTTATTGGTTTTCTATCCAAGCCCATTTATTTCAATCCTCGTGGTACCAACACCCATCCTATCAACCTCTTTCCCTTGACTTTGGTGATTTTCTTTTTATTCTAGGTCTACTCTAATCTTGTGGCCATGAGTGGGGACCTTGTCTAAAATGAACCAAAAGTATATGATACCATCAAAAATGACAATGAGCTTTGGGAAATTTTGGTTGATGGCAAGCTTGCCTAATACATTGAGGATATACAAGGTTTTGATCAGTCCTTGACAATGATATTCTCTACCTCCTGGGAGGAGGGTATGATGACTATTAGAGGCATCTCCTTCCAAGTCTCGATGGAGACCATAGCCAATGCAACTAGCATCTCCAATGATGGCATTTAGATGGCAATAAAACCTAAAGGTGACTACAAGGAGACCATAAGAGAATTTCTTAAGTCTAGGGAGAAGGTTAACCATCTCCAGAATGGGTTCAACCAAGAAGATCCTCCTAGTGTCTGGGCTAGGGTTGCCAAAGTGCTCATGAGGTATGTAACATTGGAAGGTTGCTACAAAAGATTTCTTAGCTTTTTATTTCCCATGCTCAACCATTTTAGACACCATGTTAGGTTTAATTTCGCTTTTTGGATTTACTATTCCCTTGAGGAGTTGATTAAAAAAGTTGGTTCTAGTAAACCCCCACTCCACCAAGGTTTGATTCTTCGTCTCTTTTAGTTTAACCTGGCTTTAACCCCGACTTTCAATCCTCACCCCAAAATTGTTAACCCTTCAATTTTGGCGTAGCATGTCAACCCTGATTTACCTACCCCAAAAACTACTTCCTCAACTGCCATTTTGGCCCCTTTAAACTCGACCCTCATTTCTCCCTCCTGGCATCCAATTCCACCCTAATGCTCAAAATATCTTGGTGGACATATCTCCTAAGTAGCATGTCAACCCTGATTTACCTACCCCAAAAACTACTTCCTCAGCTGCCATTTTGGCCCCTTCAAACTCGACCCTCATTTCTCCCTCCTGGCATCCAATTCCACCCTAATGCTCAAAATATCTTGGTGGACATATCTCCTAAGTCCTCTAAGGACAAAAAGGTGCAGTTCCTTGACTAGTCAAAGATGTCCTATGTTCCTGATATTGACCATAGCTCAAATTTCTTGTCTCATTTCGAGATTGACTCCTCTTTCTGATTTGTCTCTACCTGCCCTAAACCCCATCATATGCCCCACCCCATTCCCCTCCGAGTAGGAAGTGGTGTTGGTTTTCCAGCCAACTCAAACATAGTGCATTCCATGCACCAAGCTCCAAGTTAAAATGGAGGAGTTGTCTAAAGCTTTCAACACTCATATGGAGATCTCTAAATGGCAATTAGTTCAAATTCATGCGGCAAAGTAGAAAATCCAAACCCTAGAGAAGTTGGTGTTTAAGAAGGCTTAAGATTGGCCGGAGGAATCACTCTAAGAGGGAATTTGGAGCTTATGAAAAAAGTGGCAGACACTTCTCAAAACTGGAGGGTGATTGAAAAGAAAGTGCAAGACATTAAAAAAGACATGGGTGCAATTAGGATGAAAAAGAACAGCCAAATACCCCATTTAGGTGCTCTTCCACCATCTTGAAAAATTAAGCAAAGGACCCTTTCAATTCCAAAAAACTGCTTCTCCATTTTGTGATAGCCCTAAACAAAGACAAAATCAAAAATTCAAGGGGTAGTAAAGTGTGGTTGCGTTATATTTGCAAGATAGATTTTTAGAGGGAGTTACCACCAGGTATATTCTCATCTCTTGGACATTACAACACATGGGGTTAAGGTGTTTCCAAATATAAAGGAGGGTGAGAAAGTAGAGGTTATAGATTGCATATGGACATGAAAGCAAGATCTGCCAATACAGCTTGCACAATTAGCTATGCCTATGCCATCTATGGTTTGTAATGGTAATAGAGATGATTCCAAACAAGGAAAGAGAAAGACTAGTGCTAGTGAGAGATTAGGGATAGTTGCAAGCACAAGCTGTGATAGTCTTCCATTGCCATATTTTGTATGTCATCCCATTTCACATGGCATGCTCTCCTTGTGTGTGTGAACAAGTTTATATCCTAACTAGTTCATAGTTAGCACATATTGACATTGTTAAGTTTACTTGAGATTGGATGTCACATGCAACTTTCATTTGAAATTGTTCATGTTAGTTATCTTAGGTGTAATTCTAGATAGATATGGGTCACAACTCATTATTTAATATTGTAACCAGATAGTTGCATTTCTACATCATCACCTTGCCTTGAAGTTTGCCCCAAGGGATCGACCAAGAAATAAACCAACCACGAGAGAATGTTGCAACAAGAGCAAGAATGAACAATGGAGATCACAATGCAATGATTGAGATGAATTGATATGATACAATGTACAAAATGAGCCTTTCTTATAAAGGCAAGGTGATGAGGTAGAAATGCAACTACTCGATTACAAAATTAAATGATACAATGTACAAAATGAGCCTTTCTTATAAAGGCAAGGTGATGAGGTAGAAATGCAACTACTCGATTACAATATTAAATAATGAGTTGTGACTCATATCTATCTAGAATGACACCTAAGATAACTAACATGAACAATATTAAATAAAAGTTACATGTGACCTCTTAGCTATCCTATGTAAACTTAACAATGTGAATAAGTGCTAACTATGAATATAAACTTATTCACAAAAACACCCCACCTTAAGTGCAACTTAGGGAGACAAATTATTATGCAAATGATGCAAGACTAATATGAAGAATGCAATATATGGGTCTCGGCAACTAGGCCACGTTAGGTACCCATCCACAACTAATCTCTCACAAACAAACAAAAAAGGAGAAAACACAATGAAACAAAACTCCTCTCCAAAAAAGAGATATTGCAAAAATATGTACAAGTGATAGATCATGTGATGTATGGAGGTCTCACATCAATACTCCTTACAACAAACAAATATTCAAAGATTCAGCTGCTATTGGTCACTCATTTATCCCCCTTAGAGAACATAAATTATGCACTACCCTCCATGACAAAATAATCCAAGGTGAGTTTGGTGATGGAGGACATGAGATAGGCTTGGATTAGGACAATTTGCTCTATTGTTATGGAGGGGTAGACTGATATTAAACGTAAACCATTCATCAACATCATAGTCACATGCAGTTGGCTCTTATTGTCTTAGAGCCATTGATTGTTTAGGGAAGTGCAACAATGCAATCTTCCAATTTCACATTTTGAGAGGAGCCATAGAGGATGTTGGGCCCTCGCATATATTGGTGGTCATTGATTTGGAACATGTGTGCAAATTAGCCAACATGATAGTGGAGAGTGCTTACAAGCACACCTTTTGGACCCCATGTTGTGTTCATACATTGAACAACTCATTGAAAGACATAGAAAAGGCGAAGCACGTGGTGACAAAAGTTAGAGATATTCAATTATTCATTTGCACCCACCACACCTCACTTGCTCTCTTCAAAAAAAAAAATTGAATAAAAAATTCCCCAAACTTACAGAAAATAGATTTGCTAGTTATGCCATGTGTTAGAGAGAATGCTTGAGGTGCAAGGAGCGTCTATAGTTGATGATGGTTAATTCAAAGGGATGTAGATGGCCTAATGCAAATACTATTGAAAGATTTTTTAATAATCATCCCTTACATAGTTTGAACCACATTGCACCTAAACCATGATCTTGCTCCATTAGTGTTTGATAGGATTGAGAATTACTCAGCTCATTTGAATGCTCTTTTGTTTCAATTGAAAGTTTAGTAAAAAATACAAGGAGGAAGCGCAGAGAAATAAATGAGATTGTCTCCAAGAGTTTAAAGCCAATAAATGATTTTTTTCTTTGCACATTTGTCTCTTCTAGGGATTTTATGGATGAGGACAATAAGATTTTCCATTGTTACATCCTTCTCCTTGTTTTCTTGTTTTGAGATATCATGGAATGGAGTAAGGTGAAGGTGAAAATAACCTTCTTAGTAAACCCAAAAAAGTAATATGCATTCAAGGGGAGGCCAAGGAATCGATGGCAGTAAGAGTGGTCACAGGGGTGAGAAAAAGTGTAAGGAATGCACTTAATAAGACAAGCTTGGACATGTTAACGATGCTTGCTATTATAGAATGAGGAATCTTATGATAGAGGTCAAGCAATTCAAGGAGCACTAGAGAAAGCATAGTAATGAGGGTAAGTATAATGCTTTTGTAGCTCATATTTTAAGGAATATTATGCCCTGAAATCCAAGCATGAGTATCTGATTACACTTATGACATGGCCATTGATAGAATTTTGTTCAAGAAGCTAAATAAAGTAGATGGTAAGAAGATATCAACAGTAGATGTACCAACTCTTCCTACTGTTGGTAGTTGTGATAATTTTCTAGAAGATGGTAAAATTAAGGATGTTTATAGTTCAAGCAAGGAAACAAAGTTGAGCTTTGTCTTAAACTATATGTAATGAGGGGTATATGCAATGCTTTTAATGGTTGCAAGTGGTGAGATTGATGAGAAAGGTAAAGCTTACAGGTTTATATATTTTTAGTGATCTACTGGATTAGAGTTTGAATGGACTAGTAGGTAAGGTAGATAAGGCACATTTGTAACTTTCTAAGTTAGGGTTTCAATCAGATTTCCATTGGGGGTAGAGAGAGAGAGAGAGAGAGAGAGAGAGATTCTTCCAAGCTCGACTAAACAGACCGATTATTTGACAAAATACAATTTTTCAGTCATTCATATTCAACCTACTACAGTCCCTGAGTTTGTGATGCTAAAAAATATAAAATTTCAAGCATCAACAGGGAATCTGGCAGCTCCTTAGATATTGAACAAAACCAATATACAAAATGTGTGTGGATGAGAAAAAAAAGGAAACATTTGTTTGTACAAGAATGTATATTTTACAGCACCTGAGAAAAAAAAGGAAACATTTGTTTGTACAAGAATGTATATTTTACAGCACCTGCCAAAAGCCCACTGCTTCACATAGTACTGCCCAAGACTCTACAATTGTTTCTACATTACATTTATATTATTGACAAAAGCATCGATCTGGGATCTCCATCAGGATTGTAACCAGATTTCACAAGTATATGGCATATGCATCAATCTTCAAGCCAGTCCAAGTGGAAATGCTCTTCTGCAACCTCAACATGGAGCCGAGGAATGCTGGACGCCTTGATAGCTGTCCATTGCCGGCCAATCTTCTCATCACAGATGACACGCACAAGGGACTTTAACCCATTGGCAGATTTAGGAATTTTCTTCACATGAGAACACTCTCTCATGTCAAGAACTTTCAAGCTTGACAATTGGCCAAACTCGTCTGGGAGTTGTTGCATGTATTCACACAGCGAAATATCAAGGAATTTCAGATGTTTTAGTTTACATATGGAATATGGCAGCTCTTCTAAACATGGGCATGCATACAGACGCAGCATTTGCAGTGAACTAAGCTTTCCTAAATCATCAGACAACTTGTAAAGATCATGGCAGTTTGTGACAGACAACTTTTGAAGAGAAGTCATATTACAAATACATGCAGGAAGTTCCTCCAAGTTACTACAGTGATCAATTGTAAGCTCAACGAGGTTGGGGAGATTAAAGCACAGGCTAGTCTGCATCCACTTCATAATTTCAGAACCATCACATAGACTCAATGATAGCTTCTCTAATTTTTCCCAGGATTGGCAATAATTATGGAGGGGTGGAACAATCATTCTCTCTAACCTAAGACTCTTCAACTGAGATAATGAAGATAGGACTGATAAACCTTCGAGAGTGGCCCGCTTTGAGTTGTAATTGACAATTACAAGGACTTTCAATTTGTGCATGGTCTGCAAAAATGGGGGAAGACAGTATTCACTAGCAGAGAAGTTTAGCACAAGAGCCTCAGTTCTAGGAAAGTTCATGTGACACCAGTCCTCCTTATTCATCATACCTGCACTCAAAAAATGAAACAATCAGCATCATCAGACAAAACTAGTAGGTAGGTAAAAGGCGAGAGTTGAAATAATATTTGAAAGAAAGAGACTGTTCAATCTTTAACCTCTGGAACTAGATGGACATAAATGACATGGAGACTCGATAAAAAAAAATGTACCCAACCTGTGTGCAAGGAAACAATCTCAGCATTAAATGGAGAATCCGCATATCTTTTCCATATTCTGGGAACAAAATTTTCTCTCCGGGGCATAATAAGCCTTCTACGCATGTTTATTGGCTCTTCGTTCCTGGTCAGGTTTAAAGCCAAGTCCCGTAGGACATCATGCTGAATAAAAAGTTCAAAGCTGCTGCCACACATGTTCCCAAAGTGATCCCTGAATCAACGTTGCTATGTTAGTCAAGATAAAGATATTTGTAATGCTGAAGAAAAGATTCATCCTTCTTTCGCATCAAATTATGTGATAAAATAATAGACAGCCGACAGGCAACTTAATAAAATGTTGTAATTCTATTCAACCAGTGATTCAATCATTTTTCTTCAATACATGAGTTGCATGAAAGGCCTTGATTTGCATCCAACTAAAACCCAAACACTAAATAGGAAAGGATCGTAAGCAAGGAAGCAAGCGCAAGCAAAGATACATAGAATTTGTGAAGATTGACTTACATTGGACTGTTCACTAGACTCAATAGATTTCGACTATTAAGTTCTGTCAAATTTCTATAAGCAGCTTCCCAATCCAACTCATGAACATAAACCCACAGGTCCAACAATGCAGCGACAGAATTTTTTCTGTCCTCTGGAAATATCCCCAGATCTAGAAAGCATTCATGAACTTCTCTTTCCAATATATCTATACTTGTCTTCAGACAACTGAGAAGCCCATCTTTGTGATAATCTGATATTGGTTCTGCCTGAGAAAGCCTGTTTATTGCATCTCTCCACACTGCAGGAGGCTTATCACACAGAGAACTCCCAATCACCTTGAGAGCAAGTGGTAATCCTTTGCATTCTTCTATAACCTGAATTAAATCATTGCCAGTTGGTCAGTATCTCTGAACCATAACATCTATTTAGTGTAATCCTCAATTATAAACAATATAGAATTAAAATTTCTGGTGTCTTGCCTGCTTGTTGATATGGGAAAAGAAAAATACCTGGCTGACTAGATTTTGATCGACTGTTTCTGAAACTGTATGCTGTCCAAATGTCCAAAAGCAGAAAAGGGAGAGTGCATCTGCGTCTCTTAGTAATTGCAAGTCATACTGGCAATTAGCTTCGACAAGGCTATCTCTAGTTGTGATCACAGTCTTGTATCCTTCTGCTTTAAACAACAGTTTTTCAAGGTGATGCTTTTTCCAGACATCATCCAGCACAACCAAAGTTGGCCGAGATTTCATTTGGTTAAGCCTTTGCTGGAACTGCATATGGGCATCTTCAACATTATGAAAATCAGGTCTGTGGCCACGAACTATCTTATCCCACAGCCTCTCAATAGTTACCTTGAGATTTGGGGACTGCGAAACTGTTTCGAAAACAATTCTGTCCTTATAGAGATCTGTACACCAACAAGAAAAAATAAAATGAAATCAGTTAGTGAAGTAAGTTTTTGGTTGATGGTGCACGGTTATGAGCAGAAGAAACTCTATGGGAGGGCAACAATTTACTCTGCCGCAAAAAGAGCATATGTTATACCCCAGAACTGAAGAAAAACAAACACACCACTATTTATGAAATCAAAATTTTGTTGAAAACAGTATAGTTGAGGATATGATCCTATTGCTAGAAATGTTTCAATGGATTCGAAATCTCTTCAGGATAAGAAAATAAGATATAAATTAAAAGATAGCCCACGTCAACCATTCATATGGTTTCAGTTTAGAAACAGAAATCGCAAGCAGAGAACAACATCATTGCAACCCGTTGTAATTGTCCTACATACCTACAAGACTTGAATAATACACATATATAAAAAGCTTCTCACCTTTGATTTTAGGGTCAGTGCAGAGGGCTATTGCCAGAGTGGTCTTGCCACTGCCCCCCATTCCTTTCACCGCAACATGTGAGACATCTTTGGGGGACAGGCGCTTCCATAGCTCATCAATAGAAATCTGCAAACCTACTGGAAATTTAGGCAATTCAGGAATTTGTGGGATGTGACTACGAATCTCTTCGTCGATTTGCAACTGACTCATCGAATCAATTATCATCAGCTGGGGCTGTTGCAGTTCTCGTGTTGCAATTTCTACCTGAATCTTCTCGAAACCCTCCTTCATACTTACACTGAGATGCTGCATATCACACAAGGTATGTAACCAGCCTTGCTTTGGATGGAAATTGATAATATACTTTTCCAAAGCTAGAATTTTGTTTGCAAATTTATAGCTCTTGTACAGATTGTATCGCTTGACCTTGGAACAATTGTTTACCAGCTCAGTCCCATCCTTCAGCTTCTTATGTAAATCCCCAAGCTGCTTCTGGCGAAGTTGGGAAATCTCTTCTGAACCAGTGGTGATGACCTCTTCTAATAGAGGTATGATTTCTTCCAGGGCTTTCTCAAGGCGCTTGCAGTAGTTTTTGCAGTTATAGCTCTTCTTTATGGCATCTCTCACTAACGATAACAGCTCATTGGCAACAGAACCTACGATGGATTGTGTCACAAGATCCACCATTTTCATCCAACTCTCTTACAGTCTGATCACTTGGGTCGATCTCACACAAATCTACAGGGATGAGAGCAAGTGCCCACCAGCGGGCACAAATTTTCTTTTGTGTATCCAGTGGATACAGATGATGTGTATATAAATGGGACGGCGATCTACAGGAGATGGATCTGGGCCCAGCATTCCGCGTTGTATAATTACATGTAAAACTCTTTGCCTCATCAACAGCATCAAAGTATCTCCACTTTAATAGAGTACTTTGGTACTAGGTTGAAGCATCTAAGCATGAAACAAAGAAAAATAAGTATGAAACAAAGAAATTCGAACTCGACCCCTGCCAAAAGAAAAGGAAAAAACGTAGTATGAACATTACTTACAATAGGAGATAAATAATCCTTTCAAAGCTGTGAATAGACTAGTAGGATGCAATTGGGTTAATTTTTTAATTAGCAAAAATTTAGAGAGCAGTTTTTCAAGTAAATAATAAAAAAAATCAGCTTCTCAATCTAGTAATCTAATCATGTATGCATCACACGATGTAACATTAGCTTTTTGATATTATTGTAATGATTTTTTACTATATAAATGTTTTATTTTATTTTATTTTATTTTATCTTTGTGTCATTGAGTCCAAAACTACTAAACTATTAGGCAATTTTTTTAGCTTTTTAATGCTTGTGAGCTTGTCTACCATTGATTTTTGAAAGTTTTGAAGTTGACAAGCTCAATAAGAATTTTAGAGTAAGAGGCATTTGTCAATCTTGACATCCCTGTGATCAAATAGATCACTTAGTTTTATTGGCCTAACAATGGGAGTTATCAGTCAAAAGCTTTGGTAATGTTCAATAAGGCCTGGTGAGGCCCTATGTTATTTTCCTTGTTCATAAAGTCAATGGTGGTGGATGTCAACAAAATCGAGTGAGAAATGAAGGGCACACAATATACTGAGAGGAGCGAGGGGGAAGGGGTGAATCAGTATACACCAATTTCAACTTAATTAAATATGAATCGTTATTAATAACTTCTCCAAACATGAACCCCAAAAACATCAAAGTAGCATTTTCCAATTTTCTTTAATGATAAAGTAGTTAATCAACACGCATACACGCATACACACAAAGAACACTAGATTTAAGTGGAAATATGGAATGGAAAAAACCATGGTGAGAATAGTTGCCTAGATCTATTACCCAAATCCAACCTCACAAAGCAAGAATATAATACGAAATTTACAATATGAAGTAGGCACCAACCTACTAGAGACACCAATCCCCAATTACACTTGCAGGCACCAACCTACAAGAGACATCAATCTGCTACTTCAATATCTGAGCATCAACTTAGTAAGTGAGACACCAATCCCACTAAGAATCCAAGAGATATGAAGTACAAATCTTTCAAACTGTATACACAACTTGCTTTTGATCTAAGAAAACTTCAGAATAATCTCACACAGTGCATATGATTTTAAATTAAAATCACATAATGATTAGGATGCAAATCACATAGCATCACCCATCTACTACACATCAATCATTATACTTTCGGATATTACAATAACAAGCACACTAGGAATGAACCTGGATCAATTGTATGTGTGTGTGTGTTATAATTATTATTACAACCATATGTTGGCCTAGAACAAGATTAACGTATCTACAAGTTGGCCACAAGCATAACCCCTGCCAAGTCCAAAAGCCCATTTGTTACTCCAAAAGAAGACACACACTATGTGTTACCTAATGTAGACTTATTTGTGCCCAACAGTCATCAACATGCTATATCCAATAAGCACACATTACAAACCTCTAGCACATCAAACCAAAACATCAACCTAGTCAGCCAACTAGCACAATGACTACTCTATCACTTCTCACTTTCAATTCACTAAAGCTCAACTCTTGCAACTCTTGAATCTGACACAGCATGTATAGGCATACTCTCCTTCCAAATCATAGGTCATAACGTTCAAGCGTGATAGAATGCAGAACATAACAAGTTGCTAATGTAAACACACTATTTGAGAAACAGGCCTTAGTAACATACCACATATACTTAAGATGGCATTGCAATCATACTGCAATTGATTTGACCAACATAACTTGTCATTGTACTTTTGGATTGTTACTGTCCTTTCAAAACTCAAATGCTCAAACATAGACATGATAGTGATAGTTTTGGTTATACAAATGTTGATTTGACTCCATGGTGAACACCTTTGAACCCAACTAAACTCCTTTGGCATACCTTCGATATTAACGACAACATATGTTCAACAATCTCCCCCTTTGTCATTAATGAAAAACAACCAAATTTTTTTAGCACACCAACACAAACCAGTCTTGTGTGGAACTCCCCCTATGTGGTACAACTAAAGGTTTAGAGCATTTTAACCACTTGAAAGATATATCAATGTGGGTTTCTTTCTCCCCCTTTGACACCAATGGAAAAGGACAATAATAATCTGAAAAATATAGCATTTTAGATTCCTTTCTCCGAGATATTCTCCCCCTTTCGTCTTGGCTTCCGCACTTCATCATCTCATCTGCTCTTTCTTTTTTGCCCGAAACACTTTGTGCGACTACCAAGTTTGCTTGCAATAGGGAGTCAACACTCACCCTCAACCTGTACTTCATTTTGAATCAAGAGGAGGGAGCAACTACCCCCAAATTTTACCAAAGATACTCAAAATCCTCCTTTGGAAGGGGTTTTGTGAGAATATCTATAATTTTCTCCTTAGTCTCAACATACTCCAACTTTACCTCTTTGTATGCAACCTTCTCTCTCAGAAAATGATATTTGATTGCAATATATTGTCTTTGAATGTATTATCAGATTCTTAAAAATATTTATGACACTTGTATTGTCATAAAGAATAAAAATAGGCTTGTCAAACTATACTCTCATCTCCTTTAGATTTTGCTTCATCCATAAAATCTAAGTGCAACAAGAAACTCTTGCAATGTACTCTGCTTTAGCTATAGATAGGAAAATTGAGTCTTTAATTTTACTCAACTAAGATACAAGACCGTCACCAAGAAAGAAAGCTCCACCACTTGTACTATTTTGGTCATCTGTACTTTTGGCCCATTTGCATCTATGTATGCAGTCAAAGTGAATTTTTTACTCTTAGAATACCACAAACCAAAATCCATTGTAGCCTTTAGATATATGAATATCATCGTTATTGTCTAAGTTTCCTTAGGTGCTACCTAAAACATAGCTACCATCCTACTACTTGCATTATATCCAATTTGGATGTAGTTACATACAAAAAAAACCAATCATTGACTTGTAAAAGGCTTGGTTTACCAAAGTAGTTTCATCATCCTTGCTCAATTTACACCCAATAACCATAGGTGTACTTACCAATTTGCATTCTCCTATCATAATATACTTATTGAACATCTCTTTTATGTACTTCGTCTAAGAAATGAATATTACCCTTTTTTGATTGATAAATCCATAAACCAAGAAAAACTAAAAACTCACCAAACATTGACATTTAAAACTCCTTGTATTTCACCCCATAAATCTTTAAACATTGTATCACTACTAGCTCCAAAAATAATGTCATCAACATAAACAACAACAATCAATAATTGATCACCTTATGATTTTATGTACAAATTACTATTTGCACTAACTCTCCTAAAACCTTATTTTTGCAGATACCTATCCATTTTGGAATACCATATTGTAGGGGTCTACTTAAGTTCATAAAGAACTTTATTTAACCTACACACAAAATCCAGTTTGCCTGAACATTGAAACGCTTCCGATTGTTCAATATAAATTTCCTATTCTAACTTTCCATTTAGAAATGCAGATTTAACATCCATGTAATATACTTTGAAATTATTGAATGTTGATAATGCAAGAAACAATCCAATTGCCTCTCACTTTGCCACCAAAGAAAATGTTTCATGAAAATAAATTCCCTTAACTTGAATGTACTCTTTGCATACAAGTATGGCCTTATTCTAGATCACTTTTCCTTCTTCATTCAACTTATTTATAATGACCCATTTGGTACCATTGACATTTTTGTCTTTAGGACTTGGAACCAACTCTCAAGTTTCATTTTTCTTAATTTAAGATAACTCTTCCTACATAGCCTCTAACCAACCTTTTATTTGTTGGCCTCTGCATAAGAACTTGGTTCAATTGTTGTCAGTAAGGAAGATTGTATTCAAGTTTTTTTGCTTTCTCAGTTCTTCTTTATGTCTAAAATCCATTGTCTTTATCTCCCATTATTTGATCTTTGAAATGATTCTTCTAAAAATACTTAGCCAAATTATTTGCAACCTAATTCTCTAACTCACTTCTAGCACCTTCATCACTACTACATAATAAATCACCATTGTCTTCTTCATCCAGATGCTCAGTAGATTGCATTGTCTCATCAATACTCATATTGACACTTTCCATAATCCCTTTCAACTTTTTGTTATAACATTTATATTCCTTTCTCGTCACAGGGTATCCAAGAGAAATACTTTCATCATAACTAGAGTCAAACTTAGCCAAATTATCTTCATTCCTTTTGATGTAACACTTGCTTCCAAATATTCTGAGATGCCTAATTGAAGTTGTTCTTCCTTTCTATAGCTCATATTGTGCCTTGGTAGTCCTCAGTCTACTTTGTGCTATGTTTAAAATGTATATTATTTTTTGAATTGCTTCTCTCCAATACATATCTGACAACTTTGCTTGACTCAACATTGTTCTATCCATCTCCTAAATAGTTTGGTTCTTTCTCTCAATTACTCTATTTTTCTAAGGAGTCCTAGGAGCATAATATTATCTCTGAATTTCATGCATCTCATATAATTCTTCATATATGTCGAAAGTGAACCCTCCACCTCAATCTAATATCAAGCACTTGATTGTTCCTCTTGTTTCATTTTCAATCATTGTCTTAAATGGTTTAAACTTCACAAAAGCTTCTAATTTCTCTGTTAGAGAAGTAATCCAAGTAATTCTATAATAACCATCAATAAGCATCATAAAATACTTGTCACCTTGAATACACTCTTTATCCTCATTGGTTCGCACAAATTCATATGAATCAAATCCAATGGCTTTATTGTAGAATACTCCTTAGTAGGAAATTTAGTCTTCATCTACTTTCTCTCATGACATGGTGTAAAGGAGGCTTATTGTTCTTAGGAATGTCTCTTATCATTCCTTTTGAAATAATCCTCACAAGATCATCAAAATTAATGTGCCCCAACATTTTGTGCCAAAGCCAACTTTCTTCTCTTTGTTAGAAAAATAATTATGCCCATTGGCTTCATAGAGATGATACACATCACTATTAGTGTTGCTTCCTTCTGCAACTAACTCACTAATACCAATATTTTTTAATTTAACAACCCTTCGCACTGAATGAGATATTATAGCCTTTATAACACATTTAACTTACATTCAAGATATTGTGTTTCAAACCTTATACATACAAGACATCATAAGTTTTTATCTTTCCACCATCAAGACTCAAAGTACCCCTACAAGTAATCTTAGCAACTGAGTTGTTATCAAGAATCACCACTTTTTTGTTAAACTTCTTGAAGTGCATGAACTTACTCCTATTTTTGGCCATGTGAGTTGAACATCCTGTATTAATGATCCACAAACTCTTCTCCTTCTAAGCATATAATGCAATTTGAGCCACCATTGATTTCTCAGCTATTCCTTCTATTTTCTTCTTCCAATCCTTTCCAATTTTACTACTCTGACTTATTGAGTTAATCCCTTTTGCATCAGCATAAGACAACTCACAAAATTTATTCTACAATTTCTTGCAATATGCCCAAAATTATTGCACTTATGACAAATAATATTAAAATCAAGCATGGTGCAAAAACGTTTTTGCTAACAAAATTATTTTTTCTTGTCTAAACCTTTCTACAATTCATAGCCTTATAACCAAAATTATTTCAATTAAAATACTAACCAGGAAAATGAATGATTGAACTTGGTATTGTATTCTTGTCCTCTTGAAGCTTGTCTTTTGGATTTCCTATTCTATATGTGCACTTGAGTGAAACCATCATCCACCTTCTTGATCTCTTTGCTTACCACAACTTGTTAAAATTTTGAACTTCAGAGCCATTCTCTTTCAAATTCTCACCAAAAACATTCATGGGATGTTGAGTCACTGTACCCTTCTATATCAATATAAAACCAAAGTTTTTTTTTAATATGTGGTGATCTCTAACTTTCTACTATCTAACCCAAGATCTCAGTTCTTTTCCCAAACTTCAACTTTAGTTACTATTTTCTTTTTCCAAATCTTTTTCTAAAAGTCACCATCTCTACCTCAAGTTTTTCATAGTCCATAGTTCTTGACAATAACCTTTTTATCATAACTTCTTTAATCCTCTTTGTCTCTTCAACTTGAATCTTAAGATCAATGACCATTGTATCCAGCTTCTCAAGATTCTAAGATAACTTGTCTATAGCTTTCACTTCTTCAGTAATTTTCTTCTTTAGTCTTTTAATCTCTTTGTCAATGTAAGCAATTCTTCCACAAGATCCACCTCATCATCATCATTTCTTGACTCCAGTCCTACATCACATTCAATAGTCTCCCTAGCCACAAATTGAGCCCTTTCTCCTTTGTTCTTGGAAAGGCCTTACTCATCATCATCAAATGAATAGCTTTCCTCATTAGTGAAGAAAATCTTTTGATTCTCCTAAAACTTTTTTCCTTTTGGAAATGGCAACTTTCAATTCCTTTGATAATCATTGTTAGAGTCTTTGTATGGAAACTTATCCATGAAATTTCCTACCTCACCATAATTAAAACATTTGAAAGGAAATTTACCTTTATACTTTCTAGAACCTCTTTTCAACTTTCTACCAAAATTTTCTTCCTTCAAGTTTTATTCATCATCTAATACTGGGTCTTCTTACTTCTTGGACACTTTGATTGAAACCTCTTTCCTTAATAATTTTTCACTATCTATCCTCATCTCATAATCAATTATAATTCCATGTAACTCATCCATTGTTAGTTTATCCAAATCCTTAGCTTCTTCAACAATAGATACCTTTGCATCAAATCTTAGGGGAAGTGATTTCAATACCTTTTTCATAGTCATGGTCTCTTCCAATTATTCACCAATTCCTCTAATAGAGTTGACAATTTCATCAACTTGGAGTAGGAATGTAGCAATATTCTCCCCTTCCTTCATTTTCAAACCCTCAAATTGACCTTGGTAGGTCTAATGCTTTGCTTGTTTGACCTTGGCATCTTCATCATAGATTTTGTGCAACTTAATGCACACTCCCTTCACTATCCTACAATGCATATTCTTCGCAAACTTGGAGTTAGATAAACCACATAAAATGGTATTCCTTGCATTGGCATTATTCTCACAAACCTTCTATTGTTGCTCATCCTCATTATCCTTGTTCTCATGGAAATATTTTCCCTTTCTATCAAGCTCAAGATAGTGTGCATGGGCACATCCCTCATCTATATCTTGGGGTTTGGAGATAAGAATGCCTCTTCAAGTACCAAACTGTAATGGTGAAAAATTAGGGTTTCCACCATTAGATGTATGAAAACTATTAATTTTTACTTGGGGACCATTACATTAGGGAAAGTTAGGAATTAGATAGATCCAAACCTAAGAGGTATGAATGTTGATCTAATTACAGGGGTGTTGGATATGCTCTCTTCTTTCCCTTGAGTTGAATTGAATTGTTAATTTTGCTGAAATTAGTTAATATGTTGGAATTGATGTAAAAATGCATAAACAGTAAGCTATAGTAATTGAATCAACCCACGAACCTAGATCTGAGGATTGTAAGAGGAATTAAACTTGTTCCTAGAAGGAGCTCCTGATTTGTTGAGACCAGTGTGATGGTCGCTCTGGTCCTCTGAACTTTTCACACTCCAATGGGGGATCAATTCATCCCTATAAATAAAGCTTATCCTAAATATCACAGCTCCGTACCTATTCCTGCACACACTAGGGAAGGGAAATAGGTTGGGAATAGGGGTTTGCCTTAGGTAAAACCTGGGTTTTGTAATTAACCATGAAATAGAAATAAAATCTGATTGAATTTCAATAATGGAAGTGTTCTCCTTTTGCGGGAGATGTTGAATAATGACTGAAACACAAATGATATACCTCCTTGTGAAGTTTTTCTTGTCTCCACACGGAATTAGGGTTTCACGAAGTCTTCAATAACATATAACATGAATGTCAACTCCAACGCTTGAATCTTGACTCTATTTCTCCTCTAATGCTTGAAGGAAGACTGATTGCTTGCTTGCTTGAGCTTGAATGCTTGATTGCTTGATGTTGAATTGAATTTCATGTGTGTGTGATGATCAAATGAGAGTGGTAGAGCTCTTTTTATACGTTCCCATCAAAAAACAAACTAATTTTTTGACAATAACTGACACAAAAGTTGGAATTCTTGCTCAACTTTATGACCGTTAAGGAGCCCAATTTTGGGTCCTAATTGAGAGGTCCAGGGTGTGGAACCCTAGTCCTAAGGAGGGACTAGGGAACCACGCCTTGGTTATGCCCAATCAGGTACCAAAATGAAGGGGTGGGATGATGTGCATAGTGAAATTGGTGACAAATTTGCATAGCAAGAGCAAAAACAACTCCTATTTAGGCCTCAGAGCATGAACGCTAAGGTGAGGGCCCAAATGCAACCAAAATTTTAAGGGAGTTCAATTTAGGATGCTACATTTAGCCCCCACTTTAGTTGGAGTATGAGACTAAGCATACTCTCGGTAAAGTACAAAGGTTCACAATGAAAACCTTTTATCAAGATGCCAAGGAGGCAAGACACACCAAGTCCCTAGTGGAATTTATGTATCTTATAATTTCAAGATCCAGATAAAAGGGACATCATAAGAAATAGAAAGAAAAGAGAACCATGACTACAAGCCTAGTAAGGTTCACTTACTATGAGTCGTGAAAAGAAAAATACCATTAATTACAAAGCAAAAGGCTAAGTTCTCTACGTAACTTGAGTACCAAGATACAAAAAAAAGAGAAACATTGAGCGAAGTGTATGCCCCCACATTAAAGCAATTGTGTGTGCCTTGTCGAGATAAATTTCTTTAAGTTAGTATACATTCATCCAAAAGATAAGCACGTTATCACAATTATATGTCCCCAAGAAGGATACATCAAAGGATAATGATCACAAAACACAAAACACATACAGGTTCTACTTAACTCTAGGTTTAGTATGCTACTATGATAAATAGTGTATATCATGTATATATTTGCATTGAATTGTCCTCATCCCCCAAAGAAAGTAGAACCACTATGGAAGAAGGGCACATGCGTCTTTTGAGTGAACATGAAAGAGACTAAAAGATATCTCAACGTTTTGCATTGTCCTGAAGTAGACAACACTAGGGACAACAAATAAAAAAATTAAGAAACAAATAGAGGAAGGTTATGAACAAGAAAGAGAGAGGGAGACAAAGAGATAGAGAGAGATATAGGATCTACGACATGAATGAAGCTAATCAAGCAAGTCATCCGCCTCCCCATCTTGTTGAACATTGTTTTGGGAAGGTGAAAAATATGCAAGAGGAGCGACTTCGAGCACAATAGATGGAGCTATCACAAGTTCCAAACAAGGACCATGCTCTAATGATGGATCACTTTGTCTATTACTAGGAGCTAGGATTAATGCTTGTGAAAATTGTTTAGATAGATAATTATCAACATCAACATATTCATATTCATCACTTGAACCAACATTGTTAGTATGAACATCATTTTTATCCATCTCTTCATCAAGATTAATAAAAATAGGATCTTTAATTGGAATAGAACATGAACCGTCATTTTTATTAAGCATTTTATGTCTTGGAGATTTAGGTTCAACTTCCTCCCTAGAGTTAGGCGAAGGCTGGACAAATTGGATTATGTCAAGATTTGGAGTCTTTGGGGAAGAAGTAGGTTGAGAAGAAAGTTCATGAACCCTAGCACAACATCTTCTTTGGTGTTCTCTCGCACAACAATTTATTTTAGTTTTAGTCAAAGGTTGTGAAGGTTTAGAATTAATAGGCATGGGCTTCTTCTCTTCTTCTAAAGAATAATGCATAGGAGAAGGTTTTTTAGGTTGAAAGATAAGAGATGTTGGGCACTTTCCTTTGTAATATGTAGGAGGTGGACTGCAACACATAAAGGTGTAGTGGGTGTAGGGAGAAGGTCAGGTCCATCATGAGGAGGAGGAATAAGTCTATCATGAAGAAGAGGAATGGGATTAGGATCATCTCTAGGCTTGCTCAAGGATAGGATCATCTCATTCTTCCACCTTTGATAAATTTGAAAAAGAGCATCACTATGAGGTTTACGAGGTTCAAATTGTTTAGACCAAAAGTAATCAAGATTAACATCTCCATGCCTCATCATGAGCTAGTACATGCTATAATTAATTGTTATGATTTTGTCATCAAGAGGGAATTTCAAACGCTTATGAGTAGTAGAAGGGATTGATTTCATGGAAGAGAGCCAATGATGTCCCAACTTCACACAAAATTGTTCGGATGTAGGAATGATAGCAAAATTAACATCTAAAGATTTAGTACCAACCTCAATGGGAAGGGCAATAGAGCCAATAGTGGGACAAGAGAAACCATCAAATATTTTAATCACCACATCAGATTTATCATATGTCACTTGATGCAATTGTAAGGTATACAAATATTATTTAGTTATCACATTCACCATACAAGCGGGATCAATGAGCACGCCTCGTGAGAGTATGTTTTTAATCCTCATAGTGATATATAGTGGGCCATTAGGTGCTTCAATAGTCTTGCTAGGATAAAAGGTGATACGTATGTCCTTAGGAGGTGTAGGTTTATCAATAAGATTCAACAAATTATTAGACTCAAGGCCAAGATCATTAGAAGAAAAGGCAAGATGCTCAAACTCAATCACATTAGTAGAATGCGAAGGCAAAGGATTGGTAAAGATTTGAAGGTTTTTATTAGGAGGAGCTACGGATTTGTTTCCTTTGTCATTTACCCTAGATATAGATATGGTATTGTTATCAATAAGGTCTTGAATCTTACTCTTTAAGTAATAACACTTTTCAGTGTCATGACCAGGTTGACGATGGTATTGGCAAAAAGATTTGGCATTATAATGAGGTGGCAAAGGTTTGGTTGTGTCAATTGGTTTGATGGGAGGAAATTTCAACACTTTCTTTTGTAAAAATTGGGTCATAATGCTATGCAAAGATTAAAAAAGAGGAGTAAATTCTTTTCTAAAATACTTGGATAAAGGAGGCACACCCGTTGTCGCGACTGCTACCTGTTTGTTGTCATTGAACTTGATGAATCCCTTGCTCGATTTAAACTTCACAAAAGATTGTTGAGTACTTTCATTCTTATCAACCAGAGCCATTGAAGGATATGATTCAAATTGACTCACTTGAAACTGATAGTGATGAAGTACTACACATAACTGCATAAAGGAAGTAAACTCATAAAAGAGAGGCTTATCCCTAATGTCTTTTTGTAAATTAGAAATAAAAATTCTTTGAACATAGGATAAGAAATTTGAGAATACAAATGCTTATATCTACCAATAAAATTAGTCACTTTTCTTTAACACCTTGCTTACAATGCATTAAATTAGTCAAAGTAATCTTGGGTCCAATATTATTGTGAAATTGTTGAATGAAAGAGTTAGCCAATTGTTTCAAAATGATGTAATTGAATAAGGATGTAAAGAACAACACCATTGCAAAGATTTATCTCTAAATGTTCTAGTAAACAATTTAGCCAAAAGTCTTTGATCATAAGCAAAATCACTACACAAAGTTTGAAATGTTTTCACATGAGTCATAGGATCGTCTTTTCCATTATAAAGCTCCAATTGAGGGACTTCTACATGTTTAGGGGGGACAACACGAACAATGTCATTATATAATGGGCTCGCTGCATTATAATCTAATTGGTTCATGGAAGCTATTTCTTGTTGCAAGGATGACATGGTTTGGGATAGGCTATTAATGGTTGCTTTAGTGGATAGGTTAAAATTGGACATGTTTAATTGAGATGGAGGAGTAACATTGTTAAATGAAGGAGGAGGTTGAGAATAAGGAGGTGGAACACTATGATAGGTGTAATACCCTAAAATTGGTCATCTAAACCATGGGCCCCTAATCTCGACAACATCACCAAGGTCCTATTCAAAGGCAATTAAATCAACTTTGAGCACATTATTAATTCTTCAATCATTAAATATCACATGGCAAGTGAATTATTCTATATTAATTAAATATTTATTTAATTAATTAAATCATTCCAAGAAAATCATTTTAATCAATTATCCTATTTAATTTATTAAATATCCTAGCATATTTAATTAATTATTAAATTTGCCATTTAATCAAAAAAAAGGAATCAATTTATTACAAAAGAGGAATCAATATTGCAAAGCAAGAGTTAAATTGAAAATAAAATAAAAGAATTGAATTGAGAGAAATCAAACTTGAGATATTATTTCTTCTTCTAAATTGAGAACTTGAAATCAAAAAAGCAATTAATTGAATTTAATCATTCTCTAAAATTGGAACTCAAAGCTTTTGATAAAAGAAGTTCAGTTGTATTGAAAAGACTCTTTTCTTGAATAAATCAAAGATATTGCATGGAATCTAAAATAATGTTCTTTTCTGCACACTCTTCCACATATTCTTCCTCAACCATAGATTGATCATTCAAATCATGTTATGCTAGAAGTCTTTGATCCACAAAACCTTCATATGTATGAACACTGTCTCTTTCAAAATTGCTTAAATCTGAATTTGTACCCATGGCTACTAATTTGTCATCCTTATTAGTCACAACATCCACATTTGTAGATGCATGTTCAAGTACCAGTTCATGAAAAATTAATTTACCGATGCTATTATGCATAACCAAATCAGAATTAACTTCCTCCCTTTCAGCAACATTACCATAACTGCCACAAGTCTCATGTGCCTCTTCTTCAAATGAATTTTCAATAGTGGAATGATCTATATGCTCATCTTTAGTGACTTCAATGTGTTCATCGTAGTTATGCCTCTTATCCATCTTCTTAGCTTCTTCCAAAAGCAATTTCTCTAACAATAATAACATATCTTATTGATATTTTTGAAATGCTTGAAAGAAGTCATTCATATTCAAACTCTAACTTTCATGTCTCCTTCTACTAGTTATCGTGACTCAACTAACACGTGTTCTATACATGTTCATCTATCATAATATTCATCTTCAAATTCTAACTTTCCTATTTCCTTTTCACTAATTATTGTGAATAAACTACCTAACACATAGTCCTATGCATGTTCATATGTCACAATATTCAAAGATATTCTAGAATACCTTAAAGAAAAAACCATTGAAACACTATAGATAAATAAAAAAAGCATCACATGAACCACCTACTCTATTTAACAATTAACAACTACTAAATTAGCCCAAAACGATTCATTCATTGTTTTTTATTTCCTTTCAACTATTATCCCGTACATGATGGATTGTGCTAAATATTTCAAAGAGAGGTTTCAACAATGATTATAAAAAGACGTCTCTTTTGTTTGCATAATACATAGTGTGACGGTTGTCTTTGATCGAGGTTGTAATCCTCCCACCCACGTTCCCTTTGTCTTTTCTTTCATTCAGACTGTCCTTAATCTCAGGAACATCTTTGACAAAAAATTTATCCTTTTCCTTGTTCATTTTGTCCTTTTGGTGCTAGATCAGATCATCGAATACTCCATAAAACTGGATCTCATTCAAGCTAATAAACAACAATTTTTATCATTGAAAAAACTGGCATAAAAGAACAGGTGCCATGTAGAAGTTGGACGACAGGTTTGAAATTTGATGCATACGTCAAACTAATCATTGTTGAATTTGTTCTTCATGGAGCAACGTTGGATAAAGCTCACTGGTTTTTTTTTTATCACAAGTGCATGGAATTAATTAATTCTATCACCAATGCAAACTCGAACTTATAATTTGAATGCATTTCAATCAAGCTATAATTGGAATCTATCTCAAGGTTAACTAAACCTGATTTCTCAATTATTTCAATTAATCCTAAATTGTGTTTTTTCTTGATCTCTCTTGTGAATTTCTATAAATTCAGCCTTCAACTCTCATTCAAATCACCCTGGAGATTTGTTATTATATACTTTTTGCTCTAGAGTCATTGAATATATTGTGCTTTTTTGAGATTTTTGCATCTTAGCTTAATTTCTTTTTGCATATTTAGTTGAATCCGTGATTGATTGAATCCATTATTTGCTTGAATCTTTCATCCATCTTGCATCCATTTAGCTTAATACCATGCTCATATAGATTAAATCCTTCATTTAGGTGTTTTCTAGTCTGTTGGGACTGATTAAAATTGAGTCAAGTTTTGAGGCCCAATTCAAATTTTTGCTTTGCATTTCCAAATGAGTTAGTTTGAATGGCCTAGTTAGCAAGGGGGTAAAATGGAGCCGGTTGATTTTCAGAGGGTAAGGCTTGGGATTCATGTCCCACACCTTTCATTTGGCCTATGCAGTGATGTGCAACTTTCAGAATTCAGTTTGGATAAGTTTACTAGGTACCCATTTCGAGGGGTGAGCTGAAAGTGCACTCTAGGCACAAGTGCAAATTTTATTAAGTAGCCTACTTTGGGTGTTTATATCTTTTGCCATGTTTATTATCATGAAGAATTTCAAAATGTATTGAATTTTATGCATAAATGTGAGTCAACATGCAAAATTTCAAGTCCTTATGAATCCGTTTACTCAGTTTTCAAAGCTTAATCCGTTTGTAGTTTGTGATGTTTGCACAAGTGTAAAAATGTCCTGGTGAGCGTCATGTCAGAATGTTTGTTCCGGGCTAATGTTGGTATAAATGGTGAGCTATGTTTCAAATTTCAAGGCTCTACCAATCCGTTTGATCGGTTTTCAAAAGAGCTCATTTTGCCATCAAATTCAGTTATCCGCACTCCAGTGTTATATCAGTTAATGTAGCCGTTTTGGTGAGTGCACCATTTGCATCCTGTCAGTCTGGTGATCAAAATGAGAATTCAAAGATTTAATATGTACTTAAAGGTACTTGTGTTCCAAATTTGAGGGCCTACAGAGGTCGTTTGATATTTTTGAGAAAGGCATCATGTGTTGCCAGAACATTGACTTCATCAGGTCCGCAGTGTCGACAAAGCCAGTTGGCCGTTTTCGGAAATTAATATCTCTTCGCTCGGGACTCATCTTGAGAAACCATTTGGTAGATGTCATCCTTGTATATCAAAGTACATGCCTGTCAGATGGCGAGCTCCAGAAAGGTGTTTTGACCACATTGAAAATTACGTCTTCGCGATTAAATGCGAAAATTGTGGCGTAATTGCCTGAAGGTTGTAAAATGCGGATTAATGATCCGAAAACGATGTCGATCGTTTCCAGAGGTGTGTTTGAGGTCCGTGAAGCATTCTAGGGGTCATTTGCATGAAAACGAATTTTTTTTTAGTCGGACCCACTTTGGGGCCCGACCTGGCTCATGCCTGTGCCGTACTAGTTTATTGGCGACTTTGTTCACTGAGAGTTTTTTTTCAGAATGTCTAAGTATGGATTGTAATCATGAGACATGTCATGAGGTTTGAAAAGACTGTAGACTTCCAGGCAATTTCAGATTGGCGATTTTAATGCCAATTTCTCCTCCAGCAATAGATAAGAGATTTAAAAAAAAAAATGCAAATGTATTTTGGAAATAGTGTGGAATGGAGAGGGGATTGATCATTCAGCAAATATAATTCGCATAATGAATTCTCTTTCTTTTTGTTGTTCGCGTGGTGTTTGGGTTGAAGAGCCATTTGAAACTAAAACAATGCTTTTGGCAAATGACTTTACCAGCAGCTCCCCTAAATTCCAGAGAAGGCAAAATAGCTTATGTTTGAATATGTTGGGCCAGATGTTTTACATTGTGTGGGAAAGAGTTCATAGATAATGACTTCCTTCCTCCTTCACGTGGCATTGGCAGCCAGTTTTCTTAAAAAAAAGAGATGCATATCGGCTGATGTAAAGCCATCTTCCCAAGCTCAGAGGTAAATGTTGAAAGGGGGCAGCAGAAGACTTTCATGCACTGTGGATTGGGCAAGGTAACAACAGTTCTCCTCACGTGGCTGTTTGGAGGCAAGTGCTGATTTGTTAACAGCAAATGGAAAATGCACATTGGCAGGTGTAATTCAAATCCATGTTCTGCCAAATTTTTCCCTCTGCGTGGTAAAGGAACAATGTGACATGGGGACACCAGCAGCAATAAAAAATTACTAAAGAAAACATAGCACCTCCCTTCCCCACGTGATAACTGGAGGGGGCATTGAAATGTGTTTTAAACAAAGGCCATTGGCAGGTGTAAAAGCCGAACTCCACAACCAAGCTGCCTCCTCCCTGCGTGGAATAGAATATAGAGTCTGGAGGGCAGCGATGCCATTTCTTTTGAGCAAATGCAATGATCTGGAAAGGCATTTCAAAACCTCCCAATGCAAAGTGCATTATGCAATGTGTAAATGCTTACTCTCCCTCTATGTGAACCTACAGATTGAAGCATTGAAAATCCAAACAAGATGAAATGTGGCTTTTGAAATAGAAAGAAAATCAATTGCAAATAGAAATTTCAGTCATCCTCTTCCTCACGTGAGTATGAATCTTCCAGCATCCTCCTTGTGTGAAAATAGAGGCATTCAAGTTGCAAAAAAGAAAAAATCGCCATGAAAGTCTTAGAAAAGAGCTCCAAAAGTGCAGCTACATGCAAATCACTTTATCCCACATTGGCTGGGAAGTGGACTTTTCTGGTATTTATAACCAAAAACGCACAGTAGTAATATGTTTAAGCCATAAAGGCTTTTGACGGATGGTGCCCGATGGCGCCCAAGGCGGGCCCATGTGCGAGCATGCTTCCCGAGGCGACGAAGGAGGTGACTGGATGGCGACCAGGTGGACCCCACACGGGCATGCTTCCCAAGGCAGATAGGCAAAATTTTGCAGAGGAAGGTCGGCTTAACGAGTGAGCAAGTTCGAGATGGATCAACAGTGCACGCTATTTCGCAAAGGGAAGATGCACGTAGTTTAAACCTTGTGAAATAGCGAAAGTGAATGAGAGCCATCCATGTGGCACACAGTTAGCGCACAGGTGGCAGTCCAGTGGCGATGAAGTGGCGTACAAGCAAGCAGCCCAGTGGCGGTGACGTGGCCGACAGGTGGCAAAAGATGAGGTGTCATCCCAGGTGGCGTCCGGTCAGCCCCATCGACCAATCAGAGGCCGCCACATGGCAAGGCGTCAGTGCACAAATGGAGACAAAAATTAAAATTAAAATGAATAAATGATATAGTTCTGACTATATTAAAATTCGAAATATTTAAATGACTGAGCACAAATGGGAATTAATTCACCCAGGGTCTAAATTTTGGCCAAAATATAAAGTATTATATATCGCCGGAAAGCTCTCGGAGTGAGGAATCTAATTATGAGGTTAATTTTGACAAATGTGGGATATTTTGGAGGCAGTTTCCACGGGAACAAAATTCAGTTAGAGAGGAGACACTTGGCAATTCAGTTGCAGATTTGATTTTCTTCCCTCTCCCTTTTTATTCCCAATTCTTCTTAGTTGTAAGGGTTCCAAAAATTTGGAAAATGCTCCAGATTTGATGGCTTCCACTTTCTGAATATCATGACCCAGATTTGTGAATGCTTCTGTTTGGTTTCAGGGTACAGAGATTGCAGTGCATTGTTGTAAATGTGATTTTAGTTGCAGGTCTTGCTTGTGTCAGGCATGAGTAAATTCCTCACAGTATTTGTCTCTAAGTATGCATTTCATTATCATAAATTGAATCCTCAAGGAGGATGAAGATTTGTCAATTTTACAGAAATTGTGTGACTGTTTATAGGTATCCTTCAAGGAAGGTTTTAAATTCTGTAGTCAGTCATGAATGATGAAATGTGTATCTAGATCTGATAAATTTGTGAATGAATCAAATAGTGCATTAATATAAAGTATTGGTGCATGAATATTTTGTTTAAGGAAAATAAGCTTGCATCTATGATTCATATTTGTAGTTCTGTCTGTGACTCTGTTGCCCAATGAACAAGGCACTGGTCTTGCAAGTTTGGGGATGTTTTCAGATATATATTTTAAATGACAAATCTAATTTCCCTTCATGTTTAGGGGTGTTTGTGTTCCATTCTTTCCAAGCTCTGTTTCATCCTATTGTTTGTACAGATCTAGCCAATTTGTAATGTTTCTTAACCTGTTGAGCTTGTGAAATGATTTATCTGCTTAGTGTCGATGCAGTTATGTGTCTGTAATTGTTGTATTTAATGCATCAAAAGGGTGTCCCCCCCTAGGTCTACCAGAACCTGAAGTGCAGGAGGATCATTAGGATCCTATGTTATGTTGTCCAAGCCCTGAGGTGTTTCATTGATTGAGATTGACTATCTCATAGATAGATTTACAGGTATCTTGGGTTATCACTTTTGGTGAACAACATAGTCACTGGTATTTGCTTATACAAATCTAAGAGCAATCTAAACTCGCATTTACTAGAAGGCAATGGGTCGCTTTGCAATGGTTTATTATTTATTGATTATTGATTTACTAACCATGCATCTAATGACTTAATTGAAGTGTTGTGTATTCTAGATACAGATTCTTATTCCACTTTTTCACACACACATTTTTGGCGCCCATTATGGGGCAGAAGACTACACTTTCGGCCTTGAGAGACTAACTTTTTCTTATTTTTCAGATTTATTTATTTTATTTTTTTTTAAAAATTTCAGATTTTTGTCCATACAGTTTCTGCAAATTATCGTACGAGTTTTCCCACACTTCTAGACGACAAACTGCAATTATCATATGATCCTGTACGAATTATCGTACGAGTCGGTGAGAATTATCGTACAGTACTCTGTATTTCTGGGTTAAAAAGCAAATTTCTTTTGTCAAGTTTTCTCATTCAATTTTTTTTCATACTAACGTTGACCCTGACTTGTTGTTCGTCTGTCTGAGAAATTTTCATAGCCTAATTATTTTTTGCAGAATGCTTGTCGAAGACTATGCTTGTCGCACAAAGACAATATGACTACTAATTCGTTGTCTTTGCAGGTTGCCTGAGGAGAATCGACCAAACATCGTGTATTCTTTAAATTCATTTTTAGGCACCTAAATTGCTATCTGGTTAAAGAAAAAATATATGTTTTGTGTTTTAAGAAAATTCTGAGAGGTAGGAGAGTATGCTCTTGTCTTTATAGACAATCAGAAATCTAGACCCTTGAGGCGTTTTCTTTAAGTTTGAGATTTGTATATCTTTAGCGGGCCTACCCTCCCGAGGAGCTAATAACTCTATAGCCATTACGACCGGTGAGAGGGGAATGACCCAAGTGGGAACGGCTAAACGCCAAGTACTCCAACCCACTATAAAATAAACGTGATTTGATGAAAATCAAGTCAACGACAGTGCTCGGGAATAGCTCTCCTCTATACCTTCGGGTATAGTAAACCTTGGTTTTCAAGGCTGGGAGACCTCTTAATTGAGTTTATACCTCGACGTGCCGAACAGATCACTTACTAGTTCCAATTAAAATTAGAAGCTACCCGATTCACCTCCGAAAGGGGGGATAATCTTTGTGCAAGAGAGATAGTAACTCTCCCAAGATACTTGTCATTTCGTGCCCCCATTAGCATTTGGAGTCGGCTAATACGCCATTGAGAATCCATTAAGTGAGACTCATCGATCATATTCTGATTAGCTATTGGGTGTGTACCTGAGTCTACAAGCAAAGGTTTTCTTCTCTCACCAAATTTCCATAGGGTTTGCATGCTATGATTGGAGTTATTATTCATATTATGTGTTTTCATCCCTAAAACGAAAATCGAAATACCAAAACTGGAGAAAACAAGAAACAACTCAGTGATCAAATCTTTGTCCGTGTCACAAACTAGTATACCTTAGCAGTAAAAAACTCAGTCCACCTCTAAACTGGTCATCATCAGTCAGTGAAAACTCAGTCCACCTCAAAACTGGTCATACTTAGTCATTGAAAACTCAGAATTTTGCCTTTGTCCAGTAAACAATCGTACGAGTCTTCTGATTTATCATCCTGTTTCATATCTGTGTCGTACGAAATTTCGTCAATCCTAACAGTCTGTCGTTTTAGCCTACATTTTGTGTTGTGCGAGCCCTGATCATTTGTCATCTTGTTTAGGGAACTATAGTTTTATCTTGAATCCTATGCCATACGATAAACCATTACATTGATTAGTTCATCATTTCAGATATACCCATCTGTCGTACGGGACTAGGCAACAACTCGTACGAAACATTACTGTCATCTTCCTGAAGCTTTTAAACTATAGTCTGGTTCTGTAAAACTTGTTGTACGAATCTCTGATTTTGTCAGTCTAGAACAGTCAAACTTGCCTAAAATAGTCTATAGCGAGCATTAAATTGGTTATCATTATCTCGAGCATAAACAGATTAAAACAGTGTACCTCTGCCATTTGTGTTGCACGATTTTGTCAATCATCTTTCAGCTAGTTCAATCAACTACTTATCAAACTTAAGTCACTTAGATAATGCTTATACAGGATAGATCATTCCTGAAACCAAACTGAGTCTTAGTCGATTCTCTCGAATCAGCTTAGATAACGTCTTACACAGGATAGATCTTTCCTGAAACCAAACTAAATCTTAGTTGCTTCTCTCAATCAATACGTTAACCGAACAACTAGCTCTGAATTTTGATCTTGACTTTTGCATCACAAACAACTTTAGGTCACATCAATCAATAAAAATGCCTATTCAAACCAGAAGTTCTCATAAGAAAGATGCCAAAGGCAAAGGGGAATCCTTTTCATATCAAGATAATCCACTTTTCGTAAAGGACCCACTCACTGATAAACCTTCATCATCAGATACGCCAGTTTTTTATCAACCTTTATCTCCCACTATACCTAGAACAGAACAAAATGACAAAGACAACCTCAGTATTCATGAAACCGACAATGATTCCTCATCAAGTGTATCTGAAGACTATGAACCTCTTGAAAAAGATATTCATAAATGTCAAAAGGATAAAGATTTCCGAAAAATGATGAAGGCTATCATGACTAGAGAAAAAGAAGACTATTTTCTAGAACTAGCAAAACAAGGCGTTAAACTTCCTACTAGTTATGACATTCAGACTCTCATCACTAAAAAGGAAGAATCACCTATAATAATGGTACACAGACAATTACAAGCCTTACGGACTGAGATTACAGAACTGAAAAACAAGGATAAATCCCCAAAACAATATTCTCTAGAGACAATATGCCCATTTCCATTTGACAAAAACCTATACATGCCTCCATTTCCTTCACGAGTTGAGATCCCAAAATTTTACAAATATGATGGTACCTTAGATCCTCAAGATCATGTTAGAGAATTTTGTGCTTCATGCACAAACAAACGTATCTCATGCGCCTTTTTCCGAGGAGTTTGGGAGGGCAAGCTATGGAATGGTTCTCAAGTCTACCTAAGGGGATTAAAACTTTTCAAGAATTAATTCAATCATTCCTACAACAATACTCCTATAACATTCGACATCTCGTTACTATGATCAAGCTTTGCAATACCAAACAGAAAATAGGAGAGCCTTTTCTCACTTTTCTCCAACGTTGGAGAAAGATGTTCTCTAGATATTCACGGCTTATTCCAGATTCCGAGAAAATGGATATATTCATCAAAAATCTAATCCCTAAATTGAAATATAGTATCCAAATGCAAGCACACCCATCATTTAACAAGATGGTAGATAATGCTATCTGAATGGAAGATGTGCTTATAAAGAAAGGAGATATCTCACCTTGGAAAGAAACGCAACCAAGATCTAGCTCTAAAGAAAAGAACAAGTATTGGAAATATGGTAAAGACAACAACAAGAACGTTGTTAATGACGGAGTAGTAGACACTATTAAAACCAACTCAAAACCCATGATATTTAACTTCACTAGTGGCACACAAGCACTCAAAGCAGTTGAAACCGTAGCATAAAATCCTCCGAAGAAAGTAAAAGAGTGGTTCAAAGAGAAACCTTGGCTTTCGAAACCTAGACGCGAATTCACTCCTCTAGAAGAATCATATGAATCCACTTTCAAAAATTTATTGTCAAATGATCTGATAACGTTACCAGATAATTCTAGGCCATATGATCCAGAAGTCAAACCAAAATGGTGGAGAGAAAATATACTACGACTACCATTGAAACAAAGGTCATAACACAAACAATTACATGAAGCTCAAGCATGAGATTTAAGATCTCATAGACGCTGGTAAAATTGTTGTCGGGAATCACCCGACAAATGTTGATCACAAAGATTTTAAGGACCCTTTACTTGTTTACGAACAAGGTGATTCCTCAAAGACAAAAGGAGGTGCCAAAGTAAATTACACTTATACCAACAATGACAACGTAATCAACATAATTGAGTCTTCCCAACCTGAATATTGTAATGTGATTATAATCAAAGACAAACATCATGAATCACGACATGCAAATGCTATGACCCGTTCTCAAAAGAAAGTCACTCTCCAAGGAGCTAGTTCTTCAACTCTGGCTCAAACAACATCAAACCTACCAATCTCGTCAAACAAACAAAAAGAATCAACATTTGATAAATTTAAAAAGCTAACTTCATCATCATCCTCTGGATATAGTGTTGTTGAACTGTTGAAAAGGACAAATGCTCAAATTTCCATCTTTGAATTACTAAAAATCTCTTCTGCTCACAAAGAGATCCTGGACAAAGCATTGCTCACAACCAATCTTCCAAAAGATCTAGATATGAATCGGTTTCAATCTATGGTGGGTCATCTAACTTCACCTCACTATCTGACCTTCTCTGAAGAAGACGACAACTTGCTAAATCGTCCACATAACCAGCCATTGCATATTGAAGCCATGATCCACAAACACAAAGTTAAACATGTTTTGATAGATGGAGGTGCAGGGTTGAATATTTGTACTTATAGTCTACTTACACAACTAGGATTTTCTGAAAATGTCATTGATCCGGCCAAGAAAATAAAAATAAAAGCCTATGATGAAGAAGAAAGGACCTCTAAAGGTTTGGTATTATTACCAATCAGGGTGGGACTTGTAGAAAGAGATGTCATTTTCCAGGTACTTGATCTTCCTCTGTCATACAATATCTTACTGGGCAGGTCGTGGATTCATAAAATGAAGGCAGTTCCATCTACATACCATCAATGCTTAAAATTCCCTTATAACGGAGTTGAAGTCAGTATTCCTGCTAATACAAATCTCCCCTGTAATACATTGACAAAAGGTACTGATACCTTTGTGCCTCATAATAGAGCAACCTCTACAAATGAAAGTTCTGAAGCCCTGACGAAGGACTTGGAAAAGAAATTGAAAATTACCGATACTAGTATGGACGACTACTAGATAGAACCGGTACTTTCATTAGTCTCTCTCCCTCCATCACCAAAACAATTGGGCAAACCATCAGAGGCTATGAAAACACAAACTTCAACTCCGAATATCATATATGAAGGTCTTTTTGTACAGTCTTCTACTTCCCTGGCAGATGAAATAGAAGAGGATGATGTTCTAAAATGGCTTTTTAAGGAAGATAGTGAAAACAAAGAAGTACGACATTGTGATATTTCCTCAACACAATATGGTCCAGGCTACAATATGATTCAACGCATGGGATATTCAAGTACTGGTCCCCTGGGAAAACATCAAGAGGGTATTATTGAACCGATTCAGCTACAAACAAAATCTACAAATGATAAGGTTGGACTGGGATACAATCCAAAAAAGACATCAGACCAAAAACATGCTTCTAACTCTAAGTGGAAGAAAAGGATATCGCCTTCAACATCACAGGAAATAAACACTCAACAAACTCAAGCAGACTGTGGAAAAGAAAAAGAGGAACTAGCAATCAAGAAAGAAGAAATAATCAGTACTCAAGTTCCGATGGTATTAGCTACAACACTACAAGGAGTTGAAGTTCCAGAAGATATGAGAGACGAAGTAGAAAGAATCAAATAATTGTTTGCACCGCTCAAAATGCCAGTCACATACACTAGTAGGCAACAAGTGGATGATTCAAAGACTGACTCAAACGAGTATGAATGGGGTCCAGACCACCTCTCCGATACATCCATTATAGAAACTATAGAAGACTCCAGTGATATCACAGATGACACTCAAGAGATGATGCACTTAAAGCTAAAAAAGGAGATATAGGAAATCAGACTAAAAAGACAAGAAGACTATGAACAAAGGCTGAAAGAAGGAAGAATACCAGAAAAATTTTCATCTCTTATATACCCCTCTAATAAGAGAGAACAAATTAGGTATGGAACTACACAAGAAGAATTGGAAGCTACAGAAGCAGAACCAGTCATTAGTCCAGAGGAAGCTGAATGGATAGACGACAGAGACTCATAGAACCATCAAGTTTATGTCAACAGGTATGTCAGATACAAATAATAAATGAGCCAAATCTTGAAGGAACTTGTAGCACTAAAAATGTAGGTGTTGATACCATACATGCATTCACTCAATCACTTGAAGAAGAATCATAAACTTCATTCGATGACTTTGATGACTCTGACAATGGTCCTATTTATGACAATATCTACTTAGCATCAAACTCTGAATCCTCTGATGTAAATGATGAGTATCTGTCTATTGATCTTGTTACTGTTGAACCATGATATGAAGTCCAGTCTGGCATAGAGAATGATGCTACAAGTAGGTCCATTGGATTATGTCAACTAAATATTAACGTGCACTTTAATAATCACGTTCTAACTCTTCCTGGTCTCGAGACATTTACGCAAGGTAGTCTTCTAGAACTCGACTTTTCGGTCCACAGTTGTGATGACAATATCGTGAACTCCCTCGAACCTGTCAACACTATATCCTTGGTACATCCTGAATTAATTGATTGTAGTCTACAAGACCAACCCATGAATGTACCTACTTTTTCCAATGACTACATGCTAGCATATTACCTTAACGCAGTTGAACCCATGTACTCTTCCTCTAGCGAATAGAGTGCAAACATGACTAAAACAAATATCAAGTATCTTAGTTGCAAAAATTAGAAAAATAAAAATAAAAGATCTGATGGCAAAAACCACATTGTGGCGGTGTCAGAATATAAAAAAGAGAAAATAAAAGATGTACCTAAGGGTGAAAATCTCTCTGAGGCGCCTGAAGGTGAGATACCTGATATACTGCCAAGTCATTTTCAAGAAAGGTCTTCTATATTGATTGAGCCAACTCAGCCAGTGAACATTGGGAGTCAAGAGACACCACACATCATTCACTTAGCTTAATCACTATCAGCAGAAGAATTGAAAGATTTCACTCATCTATTTTCAGAAAAGAAGATCAATTTCGCATGGACGTACTTTGATATGCCAGGCCTAGATCCTGATCTTATCATGCACCATCTTTCTATCACACCAGGAGTTAAACCGGTCAAGCGAAAACTCCATAAGATGCACCCTCACGTGGCACTGCTAGTCAAGGCTGAGCTAGAAAATTGCTAAAAGCTAGATTTATCAGAGCTATAGATTATGCAGAATGGATTTCAAACATAGTACCTGTGTCAAAGGCAGACAAGTCTATTAGGGTTTGCACAAACTTCAGAGATCTCAACAAAGCTTGTCTGAAGGATGACTTTCCATTGCCAAACATTGATATGATAGTCTATCTGACTGCTGGATATGAGATGTACTCACTAATGGATGGATTCTCCGGTTATAACCATATCAAAATAGCTCTTGGAGATCAAGAAAAGACAACTTTCACCTGTTCATGGGGAACCTTTTTTTGGAATGCCATGCCATTTGTGCTAAAGAACGCAGGAGCAACTTACCAAAGAGCGATAACTACTATCTTTCATGACATGATGCATAAGAATATGGAAGACTATGTTGATGACACTTTTAGTGAATACTATGAAGAGATCCATGCATATTCAAGAGCTAGGTCTTATACTAGACAGAATGGAAAAATTCAAACTCCGACTAAATCCAAAAAAGTGTGTATTCGGGGTAACATCGGGAAAATTACTTGGCTACATCATTTCAAAGAAGGGAATCGAGGTTGATCCTGAGAAGGTCCAAGATATAATGAAAATGCCACCTCCAAAGAACATCAATCAAATGAGAAGTTTACAGGGACGTCTCCAATCAATCAGACGCTTTATTTCTCAGCTAGCAGACAAAGCTCAACCCTTCACAAAAGTATTAAGGAAATGAGTAACATACAACTAGGATCAAGAATGTGAACAACACCTTTAGCAAATCAAAGAATACCTGTCTAATCCGCCAATATTGGTGCCACCAATTCAAGGCAAACCATTGATTTTATATATATCAACTATCGATACATCACTGGGGGCACTTCTGGCACAATAGGATGAGAATAAAAAGGAGCGAGCTATGTATTACATCAGTAGAACCTTGGTGTCCTATGAAATGAACTACACTATCATAGAAAAATCATGCTTGACATTAGTCTTTGCATCACAAAAATTGAGACACTACATGTTGGCACATTCAATCAACTTGGTGGCTAAGATTGATCCACTCAAATATATTCTCAACAAAGCAACACTTACCGGAAGATTAGCAAAATGGGTCATGGTTCTTACAGAGTTTGATATTGAATATGTGGAATGCAAAGCCATCAAAGGACAAGTAATTTCAGATCAACTCACTGGAGCTCCACTTGAAGACACTCAACCGCTGCATATAGAATTTCTAGCTGAATCAATAATGCACCTTACTCAATAATCATGGAAGATGTTCTTCGATGGATCTTTCACCCAACATGGTTCCGGTGCTGGAATACTATTTATTACTCCTCAGCAATATTCAATCGCAAAGGCTTACAAGATTCTCTTCCCTTGCACAAACAACATTGCAGAGTATGAAGCTCTGGTAAATGGGATCAAGCTGGCTATCGAATGGAAGGTTGTTGAATTACACATCTATGGAGATTCTCAGCTGATCATCAATTAAATCAATGATACGTATCAAAATTGAGATGAGAAACTGATGCCTTATAAGATAATGGTTGATGATCTCAAGAAGTATTTTTCTTTTGTGTCATTCGAACAGATTCCTAGATCAGTAAATAGAGCAACAGATGATATGGCCACCTTGGCGTCTATACCTGAGTTACAGGAATCTAATTTTTGCTTTGAATTCCTGGTGGAAGAGTTACATTACCCTGCCTATGACTCTCCTGAGTCCCAGATAGTCTGTTCTATTATTGGACATGACTCATCTCCATATAGCCACATTTACTCTGATCTACGTGACCAAATTATCCCTAAAAATCTTACATGTAATGAGAAAAGGAACCTAACCTGAAATGCTTCACAGTACGTCATCATCTCTAACGATCTATTTAGGCAAGGTTTGGATGGTACATTGCTTAGGTGTCTAGAAACTGAAGAGTCTAAACGTGCATTATCGGAAGTCCATGAAGGTATTTGTGGATCTCATTCGAATGGTCTTACTTTAGCTTGGAAACTACTAAGGGCTAGCTACTACTGGCCAGACATGGAGAAGGACGCTATAAAGTTTTCTAAAACTTGTGAGAAGTGTCAGTTACATGGGAATCTCATAAATGCTCCAGCAAGGGATCTCATACCCTTCATTACACATTGGCCTTTTCAACAATGGGCATTTGATCTCATTGGTCAAATATATCCTGCATCATCCAACGGACACAAGTTTATCATAACTGCCACTGAGTATTTCACTAAGTGGGTAGAAGCGGTTTCACTCATCAAAGCAACTGGTAAACAAGTAGCTCAGTTCATCCTAAACCATATCATTTGTAGGTATGGGATACCTTCGTCCATCGTGACTAACAATGGAAGACAGTTCAAGAACAAAGATCTAGATGAGCTCTGTGAGAAATTCAAAATTAAACAACATTGGTCATCTGTATATTACCCTCAAGGTAATGGACAAGTTGAGGCATCTAGTAAAAACCTGCTGACTATCTTACACAGAACAGTTAATAAATCTGGGAGGGATTGGCATCTGCAGCTCAATCCTGCATTATGGGCTTATTACACAAGTATTAGAACACCTATTGGGGCTACACCTTTTTCTTTGGTGTATGGGTCTGAAGCAATATTACCTATTGAAGTGGAAATACCATCTCTAAGAGTTTCTTTGCAAGGTCTTGTTACTAATGAAGACTACAAAATATCTAGATTGCAAGAACTTGAGTTGCTGGATGAACATCGACAAGTGGTGTTTGATCATCTGAGATTGTATCAAAAGAGAATGTCCAGAGGCTATAACAAGAAGGTTCAACAATGAGAATTTTAGGTTGATGACCTATTTCTGAGAGAAAATCCTAAAAATCAACAATTTCGAGACAACAAAGGGAAGTTTGAACCCAATTGGCTGGGTCCTTACATCGTTACTGCAGTCTTTGGCTCTGGTGCCTATCAGCTCTCAACTTTGGAAGGACAATAGCTTCGTGAACTGATCAACACCATCCACTTGAAGAAATTCTTCACTTAGCATTCTCTGCTCCAGCAACCTGTACAACTGAGAAAGTCCTGAAAAAATTCTAAAAATTTGAAAAAGTCTTGAAAAAAAAAAGAGAGAAAAAGAGAGAAAATGCCTTGGTGAAAACCTGGTAAACAGGCACCTTGGTAAAAACAAAAATGGATCTTTTCCAAGCAGGTGAAAACCTAGTAAACAGGCACCTCTTGTACTCAAGCACTCCATCTATCAACGCAACGTTGGCATTTCTGCTTTCATTAATCTTCGCTTTCGCTTGTACATATATTTCAACCACTTTTGTGACATCCTAGTTCATTAGAACCCTCACAACTTGAAACTGATCAATGTCCTAGTCTTAGGGTAATCGATTGAGAAAATTACGTGTCCTAAGCAGTATCAACCAAGTCATCTTTCTGTCAGTGAAACCCGATCGTCCACTCTGAGTCAGTCACCTGTCTCCTAACTACCAAAGACTTTTATCACTGAGTACACAAGAAAAACAACATAACGGAAAACAATCACCAAACTGTTTGAGCTATGCATGAAAATTTCTTTTGTGTCTTGTCTTTTATATTCGTTTTCGATTATTATTCCCTCTGAGTAACTCGAGGAAGTCTATCTTGACTAAGAGGAGCAAGGATTAAGGGCATAATATTTTCTTTATTTTCTACTTGTAGGAATGATTCTAATGATCTGGAAACATCTAATCAGCTGGGTGTTTGTGATAAGCGCCTTTACATCAAGGTGAAATCACCACACATACCTCAACTCTGCTTATTTGAATTCTACAGGGAGGTTCTCATCATTTCTTTGTCTGTTTTGAGGGAATTTCTTTATCATGCAATCTGGGTCCCTACGAAATCTGTCCAAGGATATGAACGAAAAAAAGATCATTGCGGACAAGATAATTAAATATTGCACATGAAAAGAAAGGAACTCTAATCTTCCTGCTATGTTTGTTAACGCTCAGTGATAAAACTTAAGCATTTCAAATCCAGTGACTAGGTTTAGGTTGCATCTCATTTTGCATTTCATTCGGCATTTTGTGAACTTAAAGTGATTTCGATTTGATAACAATGATCTCTTTATCTTCTGTATGAGAGTTTGAAGTATCATGATTTCTCAACTAAGTGGTTTCTTTTTCATCATTTCTCTGATCGAGTACTTGCGTATTGAGATGTTAGCTGGATACATAAGCATCTTATATAGATTCATACACATTCATTTGCATTCATATTATTGCATAGAAAAAAAATAAAAATAAAAAATTGCATTACTAGTTACTCATTTTCATCATTTTATTTGCATATCAAAAGAAACAAAAAGAATAAGCATCCATATTCATTTGCATTACATACATCCATACTGAGCAAATATGCATACATATAGAATAAAGCATATAGAAAAGCATCTCATAAATCAATCGACACAAGTACAATGAAGTCAAATCAAGATCTCATATATATATCATCATAAATATCTCGGAGTACAAATAAAGTCTCAGGGTACAAATAATGTCAACTGACATATACAAACTCCCATCAGAGCAAGAATCGTAAGGGCTACAAAAAATGGGTGTGTCTACAAAAAATCTAAGAGCTACACAAAATAAACTAGCTCTCTACCTCTCCCTCATTGCCAGGTGATGGAGGAGGTGGAGCCTGCTGACCAGGGTCCTGACGAGGTGCCCGAGCTCCCTTAGATCGTAAAAGTAGCCATGATGTTGGATGTAAAAGTAGGCACACTAGGCATAGAAGTAGTCATAGGAATAGACTAATTAACTTCACTAGGTGGTTGAGTGTAACCAAGGACTTCAACACAACTTTTCAAAGGCACGATATTAGTGTCAACAATATGAGAAAGGCCACACAACAAATCAACAACAATTTTATCACTTTGAACCATTCTTTTTAATCCTTCAATAAATGGGATAGCCTCACTTTCGGGGTATTGTTGACTCATCCATTATTGAAGATTTTCAAATTCATTGTCAATCTTCTGCAATTAGTCAACGAAAACCCTAGTTAGTGATTCACCCTCATCATGAAAATTATATAAAGAATGGGGATAAATAACATCAATTATTGGAATAGAAGAACCACCCACATTCTCATGAAACAAGTTATCCAAATTAGGCTCCATATCCTTAGTAATTAAACCTTGGGAAGCCTTTATTCTACAACTTCTTCTCTTGTGAATGTTATAGGTAGGACTAATAGTAGTAAAACTCATGCACAAAGGAGGGAAATTTGAATTTGAATTTGAAAATTATGATTAAGCAATACAAGATTTTGTGAAAATGATTGATTAACCAATTAATTATGCAATGTGATTTGTGAATTTGAGAAATAAATGCATCTAGATCATAGCATAACATTCATAAAAAATCAGATCTAAAAATTAAATTGAAATTTATGCAACCCTCGTGGTAAATTTTAGAATTATAAATTAGGGTTTTTGTAAACTCAACCACTAAATTTATGTAAAATTCAATTTGAAAATGAGATCTAGGAGGGAAAATTTGAAATTGAAATTAAATGATAAATCCAAATTAGAGAACCCACAAGCTCAATTTAGAATTAAAAATTAGAGTTTTTGTGGATTTAACCTCTAAATTTTTAAAATTCAAAGAAAATTTAAACTAGCAAATGTAAATTTGAAATTTTTAAAATTCAAAGAAAATTTAAACTAGCAAATGTAAATTTGAATTTGAAATTGCATAAACACTCAGATTTGAGAACATAAATTAGAATTACAGTTGTAATACGTCGGGTTCACCAAAATATAATGGTGAAAAATTAGGGTTTCCACCATTAGATGTATGAAAACCGCTAATTTTTACTTGGGGACCATTATATTAGGGAAAGATAGGAATTACATAAATCTAAACCTAAGAGGTATGAATGTTTATCTAATTCCAGGGGTTTTGGATATGCCCTCTTCTTTCCCTTGAGTTGAATTGAATTGTTAATTTTGCTAAAATTAGGGTAAATGTGTTGGAATTGATGTAGAAATGCATAAATAGTAAGCTATAGTCATCACATCAAGCCACAAACCTAGATCTAAGGATTGTAAGAGGAATCGGACTTGTTCCTAGAAGGAGCTCCTTATTTGTCAGGACTGGTGTGACAGTTGCTCTGGTCCTCCAAAATTTTTGCACTCCAATGGGGGATCGATTTGTCCCTGCAAATAAAGCTTATCCTGAAGATCACAACTCCGTACCTATTCTTGCACACACTGGGGAAGGGAAATAGGTTGGGAATAGGGATTTGCCTTAGATCAAACCCTATTTTTGGAATTAACCATGAAATAGAAATAAAATTTGATTGAATTGCAGTAAAGGAAGTGTTCTCCTTTTGAGAGAGATGTTGAATAATGACTGAAACACAAATGATATACCTCCTTCTAAAGTTTTTCTTGTCTCCACATGAAATTAGGGTTTCATGAAGTCTTCAATAACATATAACATGAATGTCGACTCCAATTCTTGAATGAAGACCAATTGCTTGCTTGCTTGCTTGAACTTGAATGCTTGATTGCTTGATGTCAAATTAAAATTCATATGTGCATTGTACTCATGCTTGAAATCATGTAAATTATGCTAATTAGGAAATAAGGACGATCACAGATCCTTAACTAATTAAGCTAAAATCAAACACAAATCAATGAAATAAATGCATAAATAAGAGATTTTAAACAATTAAACTAATTGAAAACTCCCTTAGTTGCATCATGGCTTCCATTGTTCTTCTCCAAATTGCGTGGGTGGCTCTCAGGTATTGCATTGAAATTCCTACATAGATTGGCAATTGCTTTGAAGAGTGTGATCTAGCTTGATTTGAGAAAATGATGTTGTTTATATAGATTTTTAACATAGAAGGGGTGAGGATTTGAACTCAAGTCCTGATTGATAGTCAACTAATTTAGATTGATCAATGAACTCATCTTGATTGATTTGTTAACTAAATAGATTAGTTTGTTAACATGATTGATTGGAGAGTGAACTCAATTAATTAACCAGTAGACTAAATAGACTATCTAGTTGACTGAATAGATGGATTAGAAAACTGGATTGATTGGAGAGATAAGTGGATTGATTGACTAGTCTGAAAAAGTTGATTTGGAGTGAAAAGGGGAGATTGAAGAGTTAACTGATTTGATCAATCGGTTATGATTTCACATGTGTTGTAGGATTTTGGAATTGAATTTCATTTTCATTTTCAATTTGGATTTGAATTTGGACTTTCGAATGCTGAAATGCACATGAAATTAATTGAAATTCAGATTTGGTGAAATGTGAATTTGATGATTTGGAATTAGATGAAATTAATTGAAATTTGAATTTGGGGAATTTGGAGGAATAAATAAATAAATAAAAATAATTTAAATGAAATTATTTAAACATTAGAAATAGAATTTAATTAAATAATAAGATTATTTAATTAAGGAATAAATCGTAATTAATTAAATAAATAATATTTAATTAATATTTGAGAAAGGGGTTTGATTAATTGATTAATAAATAGAAATTGAATAATTAGTAATGTTGAAGGGTGATGATTAGAATATATAATTAGTTTAATCAAATAATTAAAGAATTACTTAATTAATTAGGACGAATAATTAGTGTGCGATTGGTGAGACATTTTTAGGTGTCTACATTTTCCCCTCTTTGAGACAATGTCGGAATGATGTTGTTTCAAAGAAAACGAAAAATTTATGCCTCGGTAATGGAGGTAGGATGCCCCCTCGAGAGATTGCTTGTGCATTGAAGGCATGAATGATCTCTCAAAATAAGAAGAATCTTAGATGAAAGATGGAAGAATGGTTAGTTGATGACACGAACGGGTTTAATTAGAGAAAAGAAATGGTTAAAATGATTTGTAGATTGATTGAATGATAAGATTGAGAGGATTGATGGGATTGATGTGATTGATGAGATTGATTTGATTGATAAGATAAATATCAAGTCTGGTATCAGGAAGGACACGTCCTGTATAAGACAAAAATGATCAAAACGTCTGGTTTCAAGAAGGATACATCCTATATAAGACAAATAATAGATGATCATGTTTGGTTCCAAGAAGGAATAATCCTATATAATACAAATGATAGATCAAAATATGATGAAAGTGCAGAATAATTGATTGATAGATAGAATAGTTGATATGAGAAAAGGATAGAATCATAGATGAGAAGATTGAAATTAAGTGATGAGAGAGATCATGTTAAATGAAAGAATGATTGGAAAGAATGATCAAGTTGATCGAAGAAAAGATGCTTGATGAGAGAGTGATCTTGATTGATATAATCAGCATGATGAGATTGATATAGTTGATGATGATATATGAGTCAATCTTGATGGAATGAACTGATATGATTGATGATGATAGTGAATGATGGTGATGAATACTCTTCTTTGCCTTTATTCATAATGCAATACATTATCATCATTGAGCCTTATTATGTAACAATGAAGATTAGTACACCAAGGTATAAGGAACCAAGATGTATAGATATCTCATTGCAAGAAACAAACACATAGTAGACAAGGAATGAACCCTCCATTTTGGAAATTTCACTAAGGGTCGAGGTATGTGTGGCATTCACAGGCTGAATGCTCCTATCATAGACACCCACTAGAGCAATTTCCCCAGAACTTCATTGGGTAAAGGATCATGCCCATCACAACTCCTCTAGCCACTTTTTGGACATCCTTGAGTAGCGTAGAAACGTGATCTTCACCAATTGATAAAAGATAAAAACCAAATTAGACAAACTCAACAACAAAATTGACTATTCCTTTGCTTTGCTTTGTTTGATGTGATGGTTGATAATGTCTAGTTGCAGAAGTTTTGGACATCGTTTAAGACTGACCTGTCTGGTTTCGAGTGTATCTGATTATGTCTAAGACATGATAATGATGACGTTGATAAGGATAGTTGACGATTGATAAGACTTGATCAGTTTGGTTGTAGACGTTTGGTAAGATAGTTATATTCTATGTTTAACTTTGTGTGAAGTGTTTGCTAGATATCCGCTAGGGTATTTGTTTCTCACGAGACATTTTATTGCAAGTTTTTAGTTGTTTTCGATTTTTAGTTTGTTTTTTATTTTTTCGATGTTTAGGGTTTTTGTGGATCATTTTTGAATGTTTTTTATTTTGTTGTTTTTTAATTGTTTTGGGTATTTGTTCGGGATCTTTTTCTGATTTTTAGGGGTTTTTCAAGACTTTATCTGATTTTTTTAAGTTTTTGTGTTTTGCAAATGTTTTTGGATTTTTATAAGATATTTTTAGAATGTTTTTGACTGATTTTTTTACAATCATTTTCCAATTTTTAAGATATTTTTAGGACTGTATCTAGATTTTTTTAAGGATTTTTTTAGTTATGCCCCCAAATATGCAAACCTATGATGATATCATGGTGATGTATATGGATACAATGAATTTTTGATATGAGTCATGCTAGTGCAAGATACAAGACGAAGATGCAGTTCCTATTCGAACAAGGGTGAGTATATGCGTCTTTCATTCTAAAATGCACTAATTGAATTAAAGGTGTGAATCGGTTCAGAGATAGGAGTTCAATCCATTCTCAGAAGACCTTAGACCATCCAACCTAACATACTATGTAACCAAGATTTATGAATCGAGGCGTGGAAAACTTCTCCATCAATTATTGAAATTTTGATCTTCTTTTGCCCATGTGTGTGCACTTGAGTTCATGCCAACTCTTATAACCATCAAAGGCCCTTGGAATCCTATGTGGCTAGCTACGTGAGTTATTCTGACTTCAAAAGCATCCTGGATAGAGCCTCACTGCCAGCAATCTTTTAGGGCTCCGACAAGGTTATACACTGGAATCTCTTGAATATTGCTCCATTGCTAGCAAGCGTCCATAGCCCTGATATATTTATTCGCATGTTCCCTTAGTTAAGCTTTATTGCAAATTTTTGTATGATATTTCAGTTATATATATGTGCTATTTTTGCTATGATATTTTGATTTTGATTTTGGCATAGCACTTTTCTTTTATTTTCTTACCTTGACTTGTAAGTAATGGCACCTACTTGGGTATGACGATTACAGCGGTGTTGAAGCAAAATATTTGATTTTTCACTAGCCACATGACCAACTAGGTATCTGTAATGACTTAGAGCATTGATTAATGTGTGAGATATAGCAATTGATAGATTTTGGGTAACAAGGATCAACAGTGAAACCTCTACTCAACCATGGATAAAGCTCAATCACAAGGTGACGTTGAAGATGAATGACCAAAGAGCTCCCAAAACTTCATGAACAAGTATCTAGGAAATGAGACCACCTTCTCTCCTTTCAGTGTAGACAGGTGAATGACTCAGACAATCGCCTTGTTTTATTGATGCAACTATATGAGAAATCAATAATGATATGCAGCTATATGTTATGCAATTGTGATATGCAAACAACTATGATGCACTCTAAAATGGAGATATGTGATACAATGCAATACTAAAAAATGAACCCATCCCTTAGATGTAATATCTTTTGAGGTGCATGTTGTTATTGGGTCAGTATGAACCTTGTGTAGATAATTCATTGGTCTGTGTTTGAAAAGTTGGATGTTCATGTTCGACATCTCTAATGTTGACTTCCTCATTTTTTGGATTTTGTGGATCAAAGGGAAATCCCGCTCTAGTATCCATGAATTCAACTATAGCCTTCTTATTTTCAAACCAATCTAGCTGTGGTAGATCTTCTTGCCCCTAGTCTTTCAAGTGCGAGTGTATGACACAAATAGATTCTAGTTCCAAAGTTGTGACATGAGCAGGTGCTATGTTTGTTTCTATTGATGCACTTGAAGAGGATGATGAAGCCAACCAGGTGTTGATCTCATTAACTTGTGTTATGCTTGTTTCTATCAGTACATTGTCATTTGATGATGGTGCACATATAATTATTGACAAATTATTCTTTGCAGTATGATCTGGATTGGTGATTTCATTGATAAGGGGTTCAAGAACAACTTGTGTAGAGGTATTTGGATCTTGAGAAACAAGGGTGTTATTATGAGTGGAATAGAAAAGAATGAGGGGATCATCATAAGATTCTTGGTTGGTGGGATCTAGATCAAAAATTGGGTAGGATGAAAGGGTTTGTTCTTGATCTTGATATATTTTATGTCTGATTTATTTTGATTTTGAATCATCCTCTTGACATGGGGAAGGAGTTTGCATGGGAGATTTTTGGAAGGTTTCAACACTTTGGCCTGATGAGAAATGACTTTGAATGAGACTCTCTGAATCATGACTTGGATTAGATTGGATTTGTATTATGGGTAGCCTTTGGGAGATTATGTTATTGGATAAAGATGGTGTGGATTGCTCTTGTGTAACTTCAAGGGATGATGAATTGGTGGATAGACATGGTTTATTTGGATTTTTGTTGAATGGGATTTGATTTTGGTTGAAAGAGGTTGGATTTTGGTTGAAAGGGTTTTGGTTTTGGTTGAAAGAGGTTTGATTTTGGTTGAAAGAGGTTTGGTTTTGGTTGAAATGAGTATGATTTTGGTTGAAAGAGGTTTGAATTTGGTTGAAAGAGGTTTGATTTTGGTTGAAAGGGTTTTGGTTTTGGTTGAAAGGAGTTTGAATGTTGGGTTGATGTGATTGGTATGTTTGATATGTTGGGTTGAAAGAAGGTTGACATGACTCTAATGTTGGTTGAACCAAGGTAGGAATGATTTTGTTGAAGAATGAAAGTTGGCATGTTTGAATGGTCTAACAAGAAGAAGAAGGTTGGCCTGATAATGATTCCCTCAGGGTTATCGCTTCTCTCATCATTTTTTCTAACCAACCCCTCTGGTTGTTAGGACTAGTCATGTCTATCATTTGTTGTTTCAACATCTTGATTTATTAAGCTAAGGTTTCTCTGGATGGCGATGGAATAGGAATGGAAGGGATGAATTATTCACCTTCCCTACAGAATGCATAACGCCATTCCATGATGTTTTCTTGATTGGTTTGGACCTAGGATCACAACATGTAAGATGTTTTCTCCATTTCTAGAATGTTGCAATGTTTGATTGATTTGTTGATCTTGACAAGCTTGTTTGTTACGGGGTTTTGATATTGTGGATATTGAAACTTGAATTTGTTGAGGGGTTTGATCTTGTTGATGTTGATGTTGCAAACATAATATAAATCAAAGAAAACAATCTAAACTAAACAAAGAGAGCACTTGTTTAAAGGACTTTTTCAAATCCTCGTGAATGTTGAGATATTTTTCAAGACCCCATTTTGTTTTCGATAGTATTTTGGAAATTCGATAACACATAAAGCAGACTCTCCTAAGGTCAAAAGGTCACAAGTATTATCACATCCCACAACTTGATACTCCTTCAGCTCAAACAACCCTATCACATCCTAAGGTGTGCCCATTTTTTTGCCTTTGTCCAGAAATTAAGCCAAAGAAGATCGCTCCTCAATTGGCTCGTTATCTTGGGAGATATATGGTGAGTGTCTTGGGGGTAGATTCTTCCCCACCCTTGCACTGTGATAATAAAGTGTCTGATTATTGACTCAGTTGGGCTTCTAATTTATAAGGTGTTTAATTAGGCTTCCATTCGGGTGGGCATAGATCCGGCGAATTTAATCATCACTATGCCATTCTAACACCCGTTTCTTACAATTTTCATTGCAAACACATTTATTTTATAGTGGTTTAGAATACTTGATGTTAGCCATTACCACTTAGGTCGTTCCCCTCTCACTGGCCTTATGGGCTTCTTGGGAGGGCATGCCTACTAAAGGTTTTATCCTATTGCTGAAATTGAAAGAAAGCATAAAAGAGTTGGGTCTGGCTTTTTGATCACCCAAAAGAGGGGAGATCATATACCTATCACCTCACAAACATGCAAAAAAATGTTCTTTTTAACCCCAATTGAAAAATTTTCTAGTCTAAACGGAGATGTTGCTCCATGAAAACATGGTGTTCATTTTATCCCTCATAGAAATTGTAAAAAAGAAAATAGATTGTTTGTGGTTTATTTTAAATGCACCAAAATGAAATTTTCTAAGCTACCCCTGCAAGAAGACCAGGAAAGGTTAGTTGACACATGGTGGGCTCTCTAGCCTAATTTCTTTTTTCTTTTTTGGTTACAAATTTCAAAAATATCAAAAATATAATTTTCGGTATTTTCTACATGTTAGTAAACTGCATTTTCGGAGGTCTTCGGAGAATTTTTAGCCCTCAAAACTTTGAATGTTCCTTTAAAGGTGTTGTTAAAAAAGGAATGGAACTAGAACTCTTGGAGATCTTTCCAACGGTGTAAGCGGTTTGCAATTTCGAGTTCGGAGTGAAAAGTTATGACTTTTCAAAGTTGGATACAGATTTGACCTCTCCATTTTCAGAAACAAAGGCAATTTCTAACAAAACACAAAGCAACTGAAACAAAAGCATTATACCCTATTCATGCAAATGTAAATTATTATCTAATCAATTGCAAACTAATATAATATCAATTGCGAACCATTAACTGATCAATTGTGAATTTCTTTCAGCACAATTGCGAATTTCTGATAGAGCAATTGCACTTCAGTTAAGCTGATTTAAAAATATATATATATATATATATATATATAGAAGAGAGAAGTTTTCGCTTTCTTTGATATGCTTTTTCCTCCTAGCACCTGAAATTTTGAAAATTACCCTTCTTGCCATTGGATTAGAGACATTTTAAGCAAAAATATGAAATTTTCCTGAATCAAGAAAAATTGATGGGTTAATCTCGCAAATGAAAATAAAGCCAAAACGACACAAGAAATGTGAAATTTGGGTTAAGCTTGAAATTGCACATCAGTATGTGATCAATTGCAAAACAAAATGAGGTCAATTTCACATTAGAATTGGCAATTGCAAATTTCTATACTGTCAATTGTGCATCAAATTTCCTGTACGACCCTGCAGATCAGAAAAGACAAAGAAAAGGAAGTCAAAATTCATGTTTCACGTCGGGCTCACCAAATGTACTCATGCTTGAAATCATGTAAATTATGCTAATTAGGAAATAAGGACGATCACAGATCCTTAACTAATCAAGCTAAAATCAAACACAAATCAATGAAATAAATGCATAAATAAGAGATTTTAAACAATTAAATTGATTGAAAAATCCCTTAGTTGCATCATGGCTTCCATTGTTCTTCTCCAAATTGTGTGGGTGGCTCTTAGGTATTGCACTGAAACTCCTGCATAGATTGGCAATTTCTTTGAAGAGTGTGATCTAGCTTGATTTGAGAAAATGATGTTGTTTATATAGATTTTCAACACATAAGGGGTGAGGATTTGAACTCAAGTCCAGATTGATAGTCAATTGATTTAGATTGATCAGTGAACTCATCTTGATTAATTTGTTAACTAAATAGATTGGTCTGTTAATAGGATTGATTGGAGAATGAACTCAATTGATTAACCAGTAGACTGAATAAACTAGCTAGTTGACTAAATAGATGGATTAGAAGACTGAATTGATTGGAGAGATAAGTGGATTGATTGACTAGTCAGAAAAAGCTAATTTGGAGTGAAAAAAGGGAGATTGAAGAGTCAACTGATTTGATCAATCGGTTATGATTTCAACATGTGATGTAGGATTTTGGAATTGAATTTGATTTTCATTTTCAATTTGGATTTGAATTTGGACTTAAAATGCTGAAATGCACATGAATTTAACTGAAATTCAGATTTGGTGAAATGTGAATTTGATGATTTGGAATTAGATGAAATTAATTGAAATTTGAATTTGAGGAATTTGGAGGAATAAATTAATTAATTTAAATAATTTAAATGAAATTAATTAATTTAAATAATTTAAATGAAATTAATTAATTTAAATAATTTAAATGAAATTAATTAATTTAAATAATTTAAACGAAATTATTTAAACATTAGAAATATAATTTAAATAAATAATAAAGATTATTTAATTAAGGAATAAATCGTAATTAATTAAATAAATAAAATTTAATTAATATTTGAGAATGAGGTTTGATTAATTGATTAATAAATAGAAATTGAATAATTAGTAATGATGAAGGGTGATGATTAGAACAAATAATTAGTTTAATCAAATAATTAAAGAATTACTTAATTAATTAGGATGAATAATTAGTGTGTGATTGGTGAGACATTTTTAGGTGTCTACATGCATGATTATCAAATGAGAGGGGTATACCTCTTCTTATACTTGCCCATCGTAAAACAAACTAATTTTTCGACAAGAGCCAACACAAAAGCTAGAATTTTCACTCAAACCTTATGGCCATTAAGAAGCCCAATCTTGGGCCCTAATTGGGAGGACTAGGGCGTGGCGCCTTGGTCTTGAGGGGGGACTAGGGCGTCACACCCTGGTACTGCCTAATCAGGCACCAAAATGAAGGGGCAGGATGATGTGCATAGTGAAATTGATGACAAATTTGCATAGCAAGAGAAAAAACAGGTCCCATTCAAGCCTTAGAGTATGAACGCTAAGGTGAGGGCCCAAATACGGTCAAAATTGTAAGGGAGTACAATTTAGGATGCTACACAAACAATCATCTTAACATATTTCATGGGTACTTAATTATCCATGAATTCTTTGCCCATTTGGACTACCCTCTTTCTAAACTTAGATAGGGTAGGCTTGCATAATATATAGTGACATCTCAAGGTCAAACAAACAAGAAGAAGAAAATGAAAGGATGTAAATATTACTGACTAAAGAAAGATTAAATAACTAATCTTGAAACAAGGGAATATTCTCAAGGCCACTAAACATATCTTGTACTCCTCAAACTAGTACTTAGTGCAGTACCCCTACCCTAATCAGACCCTTTTTGACCTCGTTGACCAAGGTTGACTTTTTAGTGGCTTACGTGGATGGTTGATTTATTGTGATTGTGATTTTTTATTCCGATATGATGCTTTAGAGTGTGATTGGTGAATAGGATTATGCATTATTGCTCATTGAGGAGTAGATATTGATTAGGTGTTATTTCATTAAATAAGTAGATGTTAACTCTGCTTATGCAATGTATTTAATAAATGGTGAAATGTTAATTTTATTCATGTGTTACGAATGATGGACTAACACATTTACTACCTGTGTGAGTTGCTTTATGTATATATCGACATGTATGTGTGGAAAGTGTATGGGGTGCGAGGAGATGATTCCTCGTCACTCATTTCGGTGAGACATAGAAAGTCACGATTCTCCTTCACTGGTGTGTTTACCATGTTTGTATATATATATATGTATGCGTGGTTCAGTGATGCAGAAATTTTTAGGTACAAGGTACTGACTCCACCTGGCTTCATAGGTCTGAGCGTACCTAATTAACCCAATGGAAGTGGAGGAGATAGTTCTAAGGCCCTAATGTCACCCCTAGCCTTGCTCAATTGTGAGCGTCGTCAATCTTTTGTCAACCCTGTCGGATTGCCAAGTAGGCCACTATTTCGATGTTGGTATTTGGGTCATGTATTTATTTTGTTTAAGTTGAGTGTTGTGTGTTATGTGTTTTGTGTATTTAATTATTCTCTTCTTGTGTTAGTTAATGAGAAACTAATTATTAATATTGTATGGTTATTAATAATTAATGTGTGTTGTGTTTATTAAATTAAATTAAGAATAAATTAAATTAAGAGCACTTTTGTGGTTAATTAGATAATTGATTATTCTTAATTGTTTAGTTAAAGTGATTGTTGAATTATTAGTGGAAATTTATATTTTGTCTTTGAGTATTTGTTTAAAAATAAAAATAAAAAAGAAAGAAAGTTAATTTTTACTTTTTAGTTATTAAATTATTTAATGGCTTTTGGTGTTTTAATAGAATAATAGAATTTTTAAATATAGTCATGTAAATGTCTTGAATAAAAAAAATTTAGATTTTTAATTTTTATAAAAAAATGAATTTATGCCCTAAAATATATTTTTGGGTGAATTGCTTTATAATTTTGGGAAAAAATTTCAAAAGGGGATTCTTTCCTCATTCTAGAAAATGGATCCTCTCTACTGGTGATTGAGATTTTGGGTGGAAGCTCTGGAATTTTGGGAGGATGTGGAGCTCTTCTCAATTTCTTTCCAAGAAAGCTATGGGAGGTTGGAATTTTAAAACCTTTGCTTGTTTATTTGTGTTTGTTTGTCAGTTGTTTGTTTTTTGGTATCCTCTCTATTTGGGAAGAAAGAAGAGATAGGAAATCTGGTTTTCATGTTATATGTTGTTCTTTCTTGTCTACTATTGTGTTGTGTTTTGGGAATTTGGAAATGGGGTTTTAGTTTTCCCAATTTTAGGAGAAGAAGAAATGGGGGTTTGTTGTTTTCCCAGCTTGTGTTGTGAGTTCACTTAAAAAAAATTAAAAAAAATTGTGGTTTGAAAAGCTAGATAGAAAAACAAGATTTTACATTTTAATAACCCCAGGAAGACAATCCAATTTGATGATTTTGTTGTTGTATTTATAGCTCTTGTCTGATTTTATTTTTACTTATGTTGAATTCCAGAGAGGAGTTTATTTTACAAAAAAAAAACTTGCTAAATGTCTCAGAGAAAAGGAATTTAAAAAAAAAATTAAAATAAATAATTAGTGGGGGGGCGTGGAGCTCAAACCCCATGATGTGGGGAGAGGGCACCACAGCCATGGTGCCTATCGACCCACTGTGGTGGGGAGAGGGCACCACTGCTGTGGTGATCCCTCACCACAGTTGTGTGGGGGGAGGTGTTGGGGGGATTGATGGCAACACAAGATGGAAAAACCATCAAAGTGCTAAAACATAAATGCCAAATACCAAAAAGTAACAATCTCTCCCCCTGGGAGTGTCATGAGTTTACCTTGTGTTTTTCCATACCAATCTCTCCCCCTTGACATCAAATGCCAAAGCAATATAAAGACCATTTTTCAGATACAAAATACCAACCAATTCACTATACCAACTACTCCCCCTGAGAAGTAGCTTTCTCATCAAAGGCGGAGTAAGAGATTTCTCTATTATTTCTATCGGTTGATGACTATCATCAACTGTCTAAGTTTCTACCGGTGGGGGTATGACCCCAAGCTGGTCTCTGAGATATTCAAAAGTCTCCTTAGGCAGAGGTTTAGTGAAAATATCTGCAATCTGCTCTTTAGTATTCACATAAACCATTTTAATTTCTTTTGCTTCAACATTTTCCCTTAGAAAATTCAGTTTGATAGAAACATGTTTGGTTTTAGAATGTAGTATCGGATTCTTAGATATATCAATTGCTATAGTGTTATCACAATAGATAGTAATAGGTTCCTTGCATTTTACCTTTATATCCTTCAACATTTGCTTAAGCCATAGTACCTGTGTACAGTTGGTTGCTGCTGCAACATATTTTGATTTAGCTGTTGATAAAGATGTACAGCTTTGTTTCTTACTCAAACAAGAAATTAATCTGCTTCCAAGAAAAAATTCTCTGTCGGTGGTACTTTTTCTATCATCCACATCTCCTGCCCAATTTGCATCTGTGTATGCACATAATTCAAAGTTTTCATCTCTAGGATACCACAATCCAAGATTTGTAGTGCCTTGCAAGTACCGGAAAATCCTTTGTACTGCTGATTTCTCCACGGCTGTGGAGGCTCCTCACCCCACTCCATGGGGGGAGCCTTCAACAATCATGGAGACCCCTTTTCCTCCACACTATGGGAAATAGCCGACGGGTTTTTCATTTGCCATTAATAAAATTGATTTTTTTCTAGGCAGCGTTTGATATTTATTAATTCGATTTTGTATATATATATAGGTTTATTTTTAACTTAATATGAGGGTTAGTGGAATTTTTTATTGTTAAAAGGATTATCAGATTTTGAATTAAATAAATTAATATATGTTATATGTATTTTAAAATTAGCATTATGAAGTAAATGTTAAGATTGATTCAATACAATTGTAATTTATTTCATGAAAATAAAGGCTATATGAATAGTCATCAACTAAGTTTAGTCGATATGATTTTTAATCGAAAAGGTTTATTTTTATTTAAATAATGATTTTAGTTTCAAAAATGTTTAATTGTTATTTTTATTAATTAGAGATTTGAATGCAAATAGAATTTTGTTTATAGCCAAATTGGCTTTAATTTGAAAAGATTTATATTTGTTTTAAATGATGGCTTATTTAGTCCACGAGTTGCTTTTATAGGGTTTATGGTTTTAAATCAAGTATTGAGCATGTTTATTTGGGTGTATGTTTACTTAGACCCTTTTTATGTGTTATTCCCTATTGTGGATTTTCTTAAAATGAAAGAGTCAGTTATTGAAAGAGTTGCAATTAGATAACATTAGCTTTTAATTATGTTTGGGTGATTGTTATGATTCCTTAACATGGATGTGTTTAGAGTGCAAGTGTACCCTTTTGAGCATTTACTCTGATTGGTGGATTATGGTGTTGTTTTGAAAGAGTATTTTTGTGTCTATGTTGGTATGTTGTTGAATGCAAGTCGATCGTGCAAATTAAGTGGTAAGTGTTAAGTGTGGTTGTACTAGTTGTATTTTGGTTTTGGTCTTGTCTTGTGGATAGACCAGTTGTTCATTTCACACCTCCAGTGGTTTAACCTTGGTAGAAGGTTTGTATAATCAAGTTGTTCTTCAGTTTTTTTTGTTTTTTTTAACTCCATGTGTTAGTTAGCTTTTGTGTTTTGCCTTGGGGTTTTTTAGAGGTTGTGTAGTGTCCTAAGGAAGACTGGCTTCTAAGTAGGGGCCGAGGCCCAAAGTGGCTGCCAGGATAACCCCTTGGATGTTGAGTAATAAGTGATAACTTAATTAATAAACTAGGATTGGGTTATAAACATTAATTAAGATTAATTGTGTCTCACTCATGGTTGAGTGCTAGTATAGACCGAGGATGCAGTGGGAAGGCCTGGAATGGCAAACCAATTACTTTGTCTTCACGAAAGGTTTGTTGGGTCCACATGAATCATGGATGGGGGCCGGGGGTACAAGAGAGGCTACCAGGATAACCCAGGATGGGGGCCGGGGCATATGGAGGCTTGCTAGGATAACCCATACTAGCTATACGATGGCACTCTTCCCTTATGTTCACTAGTGTGTAGTCATGTGTTGGTTGTACTTGGAGCACTCTTGTAGGAGTCTTATTTGTATGCTTATGCCTTATGTGAGTACCTGATGTACATGTTAGACCATGTGATTCTTTTTTGTGGCTTTCTTAAGGGCCTTATTACTATCTCCTAGCACAGAGGGGTGGTTCCTTTTTGGGCCACATGGTCGGGTGGTAGTGCCACTTTCCATTTGGTATTTTATTTGTGCCTTCATGCGAGGGATTAGCTTCGTAGGTGCTCCAAATGTATCTCTTGGTTTCACTTCATTCCATTGTACTAGTTGGATCCTTCTTATTCTTCTTGGATCATAATTGTATCTCTTGGACCCTTATGTGGTCGGTTGATCATATGTTATATGTATGCCTTCATGGAAGTTGTAATTTGATGTAATTCATTATGTATTTTTTATGAGACTTGATGTATTAAGTGCAATTGTAATACTAAGTTATCCTTGCAATGTAAAAGAAATGTATTATGATGCGAGTTAGATGTTAGGATTTCTATCTTTAATTAATTCATTAATGTAACGTAATTGAACATTTTATCAAAAATGAAGTATAGAAATATTAGTGTTATCTCATGCAAAGTATGAAACAATCATTGAGTGTAATTAAGATTCTAATGGTTAAATGTATTTCTTAAATGGATTAATTGACCTTAAGGAAAGATTAGTTAATTAAGTAGTTTGAGTTAAGTCTTTTGGATGTGCAACTTCTATTGCAATTTTTATCTTTTACGCTTATGTGTTTTGTATTATTTAAAAAAAATATTTAAGTGTTTGTAGTGGTGTCCTTTAGGGTTTCTTGGTGGGGCATTACACTTAGAACTAATGAAAATTCGAGACCTAATCATAATGAGGGAATGAAAAACCATAACCATACATCTAAACCTTAAAAAAATCCTTATAATTAACATCCATAAATCCTCAAACACATGTGAAGACATGATACAAAAAAATCATCTAAAAAAAAGTGAGAAATGCCTATTAAACCATTCATTATTAAGTGGACCGATAAGAATAGGGGCATGATATTGTTCTTCCTTGAATAATAAGCTCAATATGTATATCTTGAACTCATTTTCAACTCTAGTTGTAGGTTCCTTATTTTTCTATTAAAACATCATAAAGTGAGTCACCACTATAATGTTAGGTCCCGAAGACAACTGGGGGGGGGGGGCGGCGGGGTGAATCGGTTGTCTAATAAATTCAAACCAAAAATAACTTTACCAATTTAATGCTTAATACCAGTAAACCAATCTTTTATGCCGGTAGACAGTTTTATCAGTTAATTGTAATACCGGTAAAGATTAATGCATGAAACAAAAAGACAAAGTCATCCACAACACATAACACCAATATTTGTACGTGGAAACCCTGTAAGGGGAAAAACAACGGTGGGAAACCTTACCCACAATCAGATGATACTACTACAGATAGTATGTGTATACAAATGGGGTCTGCACATGCAGAAAGGCCAAGCGCCTAGAGCTCACTGCTCAAACACAAATAGGAGTCACACTGACTACAATTGGATGGTTAAATCCAATAAGGATATACTGCTCAAATTTGCATCTTTCTATGCTAGATTCAGTACCGGTGTAGTTCTAATTGTTTTCACAAAAAACCTCCTTCAACCTTCAAATGATGTCTGCGTGTATAGCTCTGCTTATTCTCGCATATACCTTCACACAATCCTTTTTCGTATTCCACACATGATCTTACAAGTAAGATCTTACATTTATATCATAACCTAAGACCAAGTTTGGTAGGTTGGCTCTAAAGGATATTGCAATAAAATCAATTTACAAACAAAACAATATCTGCTGCAATAACCAATTCAACATGTTGGCTTGATGCATTTAGAACAATAAAGAGACATCTCCATAGCGTGTCGTGCTGATCTAGAAAAGATAAACCTGCCGGTGTATATCCTGGACCTATTTGCCGGTAACAGTAAATATGCAAATATGAATATGCCAATGAACAAAACTCCAAGACAAAGTGTCCAAACGATGTCTTCGACATAACTAGGTGTTTTCCATGCTATTCCAAGTGCCGGTGAACATTATATCCTGCCAGTGTACCAGATACCAGTGACTGTGCATAAGTCACTTGCCGGTGAATGATGTTGATTCTCTAAAGTGCCAGAGTTGATAAGGTTTAGTAGGTGTTGACATCAATGACAAAACGATACCAAAATACCAACAATCTCCCCCTTTGGCATTGATGGCAACACAAGATGGAAAAACCATCAAAGTGCTAAAACAGAAATGCCAAATACCAAAAAGTTACAATCTCTCCCCTTGGGAGTGTCATGAGTTTACCTTGTGTTTTTCCATACCAATCTCTCCCCCTTTGACATCAAATGCCAAAGCAATATAAAGACCATTTTTCAGATACAAAATACCAACCAATTCACTATACCAACTACTCCCCCTGAGAAGTAGCTTTCTCATCAAAGCCGGAGTAAGAGATTTCTCTGTTATTTTTGTCAATTGATGACTATCATCAACTATCTAAGTTTCTACCAGTGGGGGTATGACCCCAAGCTGGTCTCTGAGATATTCAAAATTCTCCTTAGGTAGAGGTTTAGTGAAAATATCTACAATCTGCTCTTTAGTATTCACATAAACCATTTTAATTTCTTTTGCTTCAACATTTTCCCTTAGAAAATTCAGTTTGATAGAAACATGTTTGGTTTTAGAATGTAGTACCAGATTCTTAGATATATCAATTGTTGCAGTGTTATCACAATAGATAGTAATAGGTTCCTTGCATTTTACCTTTATATCCTTCAACATTTGCTTAAGCCATAGTACCTGTGTACAGTTGGTTGCTGCTGCAACATATTTTGATTCAGCTGTTGATAAAGATGTATAGCTTTGTTTCTTACTCAACCAAGAAATTAATCTGCTTCCAAGAAAAAATGCTCCGTCGGTGGTGCTTTTTCTATCATCCACATCTCCTGCCCAATTTGCATCTGTGTATGCACATAATTCAAAGTTTTCATCTCTAGGATACCATAATCCAGGATTTGTAGTGCCTTGCAAGTACTAGAAAATCCTTTTTACTGCTGATTCATGATTTTTTCTAGGATTACTTTGAAATCTTGAAACAATACATACTGCATTTATGATATCAGATCTTGTTTGTGTCAAATACAGTAAACCTCCTATCATAGATTTGTATCTAGTCAGATTAACAGGTGTATATTCATCCCTTAGTGATAATTTGTCATTTGTAGTCATAGGTGTGCTTACCGGTTTAGAGTTCTCCATCCCAAATTTCTTTAATAACTCCTTCAAGTACTTGGATTGACTCAAGAACATACCTTTATCAGTCTGTGAAATCTGCAATCCTAAAAAGAATTTTATTTCTCCAATCATAGACATTTCAATTTCTTGTTGCATTTCAATAAAAAATTCTTTACATAATCCATCTTCTCCTCCAAATATTATATCATCAACAAAAACTTCTATAACCAAGATGTCATCATTTGTCACTTTATAATATAATTTGTTGTCAGCATTACCTTTAGAAAAACCAATCTTCAAAAGATACTTATCCAATCTTGCATACCAAGCTCTTGGAGCTTGTTTCAATCCATACAAAGCTTTCCTTAACCTGCAAACCATATCTTTGTTATCTGTTAAAGAGAATCCATCAAGTTGTTCAATGTAAACTTCTTCTTCAAGATCTCCATTCAGAAATGCACATTTAATATCCATTTAATATCCATTTGATATACTTTGTAGTTCTTGTGTGTTGTAAAAGCCAAAAATAATCTGACTGCCTCAATTCTAGCTATCGGTGCAAAGGTTTCAATATAATCAATTCCTTCTTTCTGAGAATATCCCTTACACACTAGTCTTGCTTTATTCCTAATTACCTTACCATCTTCATTAAGTTTGTTTCTGAATACCCACTTTGTTCCAATTACATTTTTGTCTTTAGGCCGAGGAACTAATGTCCATGTGTTATTTTTCTCATTTTGTTCTAGTTCCTCTTTCATAGCTTTAATCTAGTGTTTATCTTCACATGCCTCATTAATTGATGATGGTTCAATTTGAGAAATAAGACATACCTTTTCATTTGCCAGTCTTCCTCTTGTCATAACTCCTTTATTTTTGTTTCCAATTATTTGATCTTTAGAGTGATTCAGTCTTACATACCGAGGTGTCTTCGTTTGTTGTTGTTCCTCAGTTAATGTGGAATTTTCAGATGATACCGGTGTAACTGGATCTTCATTCTGTATTGGTGGATTCAATGTAGGTTCATTTGTTATAATCTCTATTGCCGGTTCAGAGTCTATGTACCTTGAAGTTTCTCTAAATTGTTCATCAATCTTCACATTTGTACTCTCAACAATTTTCTGCAATCTTTTGTTAGAACATCTATATGCCTTGCTCTTAGATGAATAACCAAGAAATATTCCTTCATCACTTCTATGATCAAATTTGCCAATATACTCATCCCTTCTAATATAGCATTTACTTCCAAATATTTTGAAACATTTAAGAGTAGGAGTAATACCAAACCATAGTTCATGAGGTGTCTTACCAGTTTCACCTTTGATGTGAACTTTGTTGAATGTATAGACCGTTGTACTTACTACCTCTCTCCAATACACATGTGGTAGATTTGCTTCTGATAACATACTTCTTGCTGCATCCAAGATAGTTCTGTTTTTCCTTTCAACAACTCCATTCTGCTATGGTGTCTGGGGTGCTGATAGCTGTCTTCTGATTCCATTCACTTCATAGAATGTATTAAATTCCTTAGATGTAAATTCTCCTCCTTGATCTGATCTTAGACATTTGATTTTCTTATCGGTTTCATTCTCTACCATTGCTTTGAACAGTTTGAACTTTCCAAGTGCTTTTGATTTTTCTCTGAGAAAAGTAACCCAACACATTCTAGAGTAGTCATCAATGATTAGCATGAAATATCTATCACCTTGCAAACTTTTAGTTCTAGCCAGACCACATAAATCAATATGAATTAAGTCAAGAGCATTATTTGATTTTTCTAAAATACTTTTAAAAGTAGCTCTAACTTGTTTTCCAAATTGACATTCCTTACATACTGTATTGTGAGGTTTGACAATTTTAGGTAAATCCCTAACTGCATTAGTAGTACTTATTCTTACCATGCAATCAAAATTTACATGACAGAGTCTCTTATGCCATAGCCAACTTTCATCAATATGTGCAATCAAGTATGTCTTTTCACTGTTATTCAAATGAAAGATATTACCTCTAGTTTGATTACCGGTTGCAATTTCCAAACCAGTTCTATTCATGATTTTGCATTTTCCATTTTTGAATTGTAACTGAAATCCTTTTTCAACTAATTGACCAACACTCAAAAGATTATGCTTTAAATCTTCACCATAGTAAACATTGTCAGTATTATGCTTACCATCAAGAGATATTGTACCTTTACCTTTGATCAAACAAGCTTTATCGTCTCCAAATCTCACTAAGCCTCCATTATATTCCCGAAAGTTCAAGAATTTAGTTTTATCTCTAGTCATATGATTTGAGCATCCTAAATCAATGATCCATTCATCCTTTACTTCAACTTTAGCTTCCAGGGCCTGCTCTACCGATTGAATAGTAAGTGTCGGTTGATCTTCTATTATAGCAACAAAAACCCATCCATTGTCTGTCGGATCTTCATCAGAATCATCAGTTACTCCTTCATCTGCAAGATAACAAGATTTATCTTTATTCTTCTTAAATCTGTACCTTTGGTATTCAGGGTTAGGCTTGTATGTTCTCCTAGCTTCTTCTCTTAGTCTAGCATGTCTATCAGGGCATCTTGTATGTTCTCCTAGCTTCTTCTCTTAGTCTAGCATGTCTATCAGGGCATCTAGAAGCCATATGACCAATCTTATTACAGTTAAAGCATTTAAAGGGTGTTTTACCTTCATACTTACTTCCTACTGGACCTTTAGGCATTTTTCTTGCAAATAGTGCTTCAAGTTCTTCATTTTCTCTCCTTCTTTCCTCAAGTTCTCTTGCATAAAAGGATTTCCAATTAGACTTGTCAAATGATGGTGGAGATGATGTTGATGCCTTAAAAGCCAAATCTGTCTTTATAGTAGCAACAAGACCAAATTCCTCAATTTCAAAAGCTAAAAGTTTTCCAATCAATGTATCCCTAGTTACTGATGTATTAGACATTGTTCTTAACTCATTTATAGAAGTAACCTTCATTTTATATGCCGGTGGCAATCCTCTTAAAACTTTTGAAACAATTTCATCTTCACTTAAGGTTCCTCCACAACATTTAATACCCAAAACAATTTCATTAACTCTTTCCACAAAAGTAGAAATCCTTTCATCTTCTTCCATTTTCAGATTTTCATACCTGACCCGGAAGCTTTCAAGTTTTGCAATTTTGACTGTGGAATCTCCTTCATTCAGTGTTTCCAAATGATCCCAAATAGCTTTAGCAGTTGATCTATCTAATAATCCCATGATTTGCTAATCTGTTAATGCCCTCAAAAGTGCTTCTCTTGCTTTGCAATCATTTTCTTCATCTTTTCCCAAGGTAGGTGGATTAGGCTGACCAAGAGTAGGAGCAGTATAGACATTCTTTGTAACTTCCCAGATGTCTTTCCCAATGCAATTTAAATGTGTCTCCATTCTGATCTTCCATATGCCATAGTTGGTTCCATCAAGTTTAGGACTGTCCTTCCTAAAATAGTTAGTAGACATTGGATCTCCTCAAGCTATTAAACTTCTGCAAAAAAGAGGACTAGGCTCTGATACCAATTGTTAGGTCCCGGAGACAACTGAGAGGGGGGGGGTGTGAATCAGTCATCTAATAAATTCAAACCAAAAATAACTTTACCAATTTAATGCTTAATACCGGTAAACCAGTCTTTTATGCCAGTAGACAGTTTTATAAGTTAATTGTAATACCAGTAAAGATTAATGCATGAAACAAAAAGACAAAGTCATCCACAACACATAACACCAATATTTGTATGTGGAAACCCTGTAAGGGGAAAAACCATGGTGGGAAACCTTATCCACAATCAGATGATACTACTGCAGATAGTATGTGTATACAAATGGGGTCTGCACATGCAGAAAGGCCAAGCGCCTAGAGCTCACTGCTCAAACACAAATAGGAGTCACACTGACTATAATTGGATGGTTAAATCCAATAAGGATGTACTACTCAAATTTGCATCTTTCTATGCTGGATTCAGTACTGGTGTAGTTCTAATTATTTTCACAAAAACCCTCCTTCAACCTTCAAATGATGTCTACGTGTATAGCTCTGCTTATTCTCGCATATACCTTCACACAATCCTTTTTCATATTCCACACATGATCTTACAAGTAAGATCTTACATTTATATCATAACCTAAGACCAATTTTAGTAGGCTGGCTCTAAAGGATATTACAATAAAATCAATTTACAAACAAAACAATGTCCGCTGCAATAACCAATTCAACATGTCAGCTTGATGCATTTACAACAATAAAGAGACATCTCGATAGCGTGTCGTGCTGATCTGGAAAAGATAAACCTGCTGGTGTATATCTTGGACCTATTTGCCCGTGACAACAAATATGCAAATATGAATATGCCAATGAACAAAATTCCAAGACAAAGTGTCCAAATGATGTCTTCGACATAACCAAGTGTTTTCCATGCTATTCCAAGTTTCGGTGAACATTATATCCTATCGGTGTCCTAGATACCGGTGACTGTGCATAAGTCACTTGCTTGTCAGTGAATATTGTTGATTCTGTAAAGTGCCAGAGTTGATAAGGTTTAGTAGGTGTTGACATCAATGACAAAACCATACCAAAATACCAACATATAACAGGATCTAAAAAATTAAAGAGATGTATAACCTTACCTAAATCAATATATGTGCACAAGCAATAATCTCATGCCAAGTAAAATATAACTATAACATTGCAATAACTAGAAGCTCACAAGGAAAAATGATTACATCACTCATCGATTTTTTTTTCTCTAACATTGTTTCTTTCATGTTTATTAGGACCTCATAAGTTTACTTTCAATTACATGGTTTTTTTGGTAACTAATAGGTAAATATTTGGAGAAGTTGAGATACACTACCAATAGGCACTTTGACAAGTTTCGAGTTTATATTGTTTTGTAATCAAGATCACTCCCATGTAGAATATTGTCAATGTTGGGAAATAGGCAAGTTCAATACCAAAGATTGTGAGAGATAAATATCTATCTAGTAAACTAATCAAAGGATGAGATACAAGACATGAAAACTAAAACATGAAATGTCAAAACCTATATGCAAATCTAAAAATTAATACCATACCATAAAAAAATACAATTCATCCAAGCTAACATTACCTCAAAATAGGGTATACCAACAAAGATAGAATTTCATTCCATCAACCTATCTACTCTAAATCTACATTCAAGTCTTTGTATATTCATCCTCCTATCTCAATGCAACATACCAATGTACAAATGACCACAAACAAGGCCAACTAACAAATTTTGCATCAACACTGAAACAATCTTGTGGATATAACTAGTCCACATCCGATTCATCCTACTAAAATTGAATAAGTGATTAGCCCACACAACTACATAACTTATAGATCCAAACATAGAAACATGCGAACTCAAAATCACATCGATAATGAGAAAACCAAGATATCAAAGAGGATAACTAGACATATATCCAAAAACTCCTGCTACATGAGTAATATCAAATCTGAAAATAGATCAAAGCATATCTAATATATCTATAATACTTTACATAGAAGATGTGGATAATTCCTCTCTTGCATAGTGTCAAGGAAACACATATTGATTTTCAGATCCTACAAACAAATATGTTACAACACCTCTCTCACCGCTAGTCTCCATAGCTCTCCCAAGTTATTCACACTTAGACATGTTAATACAAACATCTAGGAATAACAAAAATACCAAAGAGAGAACCTATAAATCAAATCATATCCTTGTTCTACATTAACATGAACCAAGCTATGTAATGTAAGATTTCCTTCACCATTCCCATGTTGAAAGGAGATCAACATCTAACATTCAAATCAAATGATGGCAGCAATAGATGTAAACCTCTCATACCAAAGGTAGATTTAAAAAACCAACTATTCCCACAACAAAGGGAATATACCCAAAGCAACAAACCATTTTTTGCATATCTCTAAATAAGTCCTCAAAACTAGATCCATAGTTCAAAACCAACAATAGTGAGAACAATGAAAATCCATAAAACCATGCATCTTCTTCTCGACAAAGTCCTCATAACTTCTATATTCAAGATCAACTCACATGAAAAGATAAGATACAAAAATAGAGAATGATTCTAATAATTAGGCAGACAATACCTCTACGATAATTCACCACTGAGTAGATAAAGAGTGGGAAACAATATTTTCATGAGCACACAACACCAATAAATGAAATCTTACAATGAATGACAATATTATCTTCAAATCAAAAATAGATTCATGTCCATAACCAAGTGTAGGCTCCTCAATGTTTCTGCTGAAATCCTCATCAAAGAGTAGCTATCAGAGAACACAAAATTTAAAAAAACAAAAAAAAAACAATGTGAGATGTCTTAGCCTCACCCAAGTATCTCTAGTCTCCATGAGCATACACCAATAAATCCATGGTAACTTCAAATGCAACCCCATGAAATCAAGAAACATCAAGCAAATGATTAATATTGAAAACTAAAGAGAACTAACAAGACCATTGTCAAAGTTCCAACAATAAGATCAAGAACATATCATGAAATCATAATCTAATATCTTCTCAAAGGAAAATCGTATGATCAAAATAACATATCATGAACCAATTCCTCAACAAAGACTCAAAATTATTCCATGGAAAACCAATATGTCACCATCTCCAAAACACTTGAAGATAACTATCCACTATCATATTATGAATCAACATCACTTCCAAAGCTCCCACTGAATTATGTAACCAAGCTCTCCAAGCATTGTGGTAACCATATCCTAACTAAAGATCCTTCATGGCACCAACATGATCAAATAAATCAACACCAATAGCTCTAAAGGGTAAGACTCAAACCATTAACTCCAGGCCAATAATATACAACTACACATACTTCCAACAATATAATTGGAAATATGTCAAACTCTCATTGCAATTTAAAGATAGAATCCAAGAGCACCACATGACACCAATAATCATTGCAAAATACCAAACATCTTATAATCGAATATTGTCCAAGGCTCACTACACACTGACCAACAATAACATAGAACCAAAATATTGAAACCAAGAAGATAGAACACATTATGTAACTATATACAACTCTCATTGAAAGTGATATCAATATACCTATACAACATCATTAATAATATCATTAACAAAAATCCATTAAAAGTGAATAGCTTCTCATGCACAATAATCTATTGCTAATATTAAAATGAGCAATTATATTAGGTACTCCCAAAAAATCATTTTCTCATTGTAGTCAACATAACAATGCAATAATGGTGACCAACAATAATGCTTGCCAAACTAAATCCTCATCAAACAATTTACACGATTAGTACATGCAACAACTCAAAGGAGAAATACATAGTCAGTGCTCGAATCTCAAATAATTGAAAGATTCAACCCCTCATCAATAGTAAGAAGAAAATAGTTAATAAAGCATAAAATGTAGACTTTGAAGACTCAAACATCAAGATCAATGTTAAATATGACTATCTAAACAAACCCATGTAGGAGTAACCATAGGTCAATAAGAATTCTTCCAATTAGTCATGCAAACCTATAACTATATTCAGTTAGAACACCATGAATACATTCATAGCACATATCTACATACCATAGATTTTAGTTAACATGTAAAAGCTTCAAAATCATATCTGTAAATCTAAAATCCACTTAAACATCTAGAAATTTACATCAAACATGTCTTCTGGACAATGGAATAAGCACAAATCTACAAACCAACAACTAAAGACAAGAGAATACTACAACCCAACAAGAAACCCAAGTTTTCTAGGAGCTTAAAACATATGAAACATATTAGCTCCATAACTCACACAGAGGTCGATGGCTTATCCTCTAGTACTTTCATGTAACCATGGACTAAAACCATGAACCCAACATAAACTCCATTTCATAGTCCAAATATCTAGTGTTTCTCCATGTAACTATGATGTCAATATTCATCCAACATGAACACCTTCTCACTACATATGACCATGCAAAGAAAAGAAACAAAACCACCAAACAAGAGGATACCCACATATTATCAAATAAGAGCTCTAGGTTATCAAAACATAACTAACTTCGTGTAGATCCACAATCATGAGCTTCTAATGCTCAACATATTTCACATTAACAATATCCATGGTTTCCAATCTCACAAGTTTGTTAAAAATAAATAAATCATAGAACATTGAATGCAGCCCCATAAGACTTTTAGAAACCGTTAATTTCTTAGACAATAGATTCCCACAAGCATTACAAGATAAGAAACTAAAAAATAGAGAAATGCCTAGAACCAAATAACCATCAACTCTCATGCCAAATGTTGGGAAATAAACAGGTTCAATACCAAAGATTGTGAAGATCAATTTGTATTCAATAAATCAATCAAAGGATGAGATACACGACTTGGAAAACTACAACATGAAGTAATGAAACTTATATGTAAATTTGAAAATTAAGTTTTCTTGATGTGGAAAACCATGCATAGATCCTTCTTCTTAATGATGTCAAAAATTAGCCTACATTTCATGCTTAAAAATCCTATCTTATGTGAACTTATAACATCAATAAATAAGGAAATATATCATCACAATAAGATAGTATAAATGAGGCATTAATCAACAACATAAGAACACCACATAACACGAGATTTAGATGGAGAAACTCTCATGAGAAAAAAAATCCACCAAGAAGAGAGGTAAAGTATGCATTAATTATCTTCCAATCCCCCACTTGGAGAATCCCAAACATCACTCATTTTCCCACTTCCTAAGTCATTAATTATTCCATTATTAGAATCCACACATGGGAAAATAATATTAACTAATTGTGTTCATAACCCATGTCTATCACTATTTATTGGAACCCATCACCGCTTATGAATATATTATAAATATTACAAATATATTTTTACAATACACTCTAAGTACCTTATGACACTTTCCAAGGATGTTGGAACCATGTCATGGGATTTACAAGGTAGATGACACCTTAATCCTAAAAGTCAAGATCGGTCAATATTATTTAGTATGTCATTTTTCATATAGAAACCTTGTCCTTTAGGACTAATCACCTCCAAATTTCATATGCAAACTCTAGAACATAACTACAATAAACTTTCATAAAGCCACTTCTTTGCACATGCACATTTGATGCTAATTTTTACTAATTTCCACTTCCAATGCTTAACCAACTTCATTTTCTTCATTCGATATATTTCTAAGTTGTATAGTTTGTCAAGTTTCTACTATAATTGTCAATCCTAGCTCATGTGATTGTTAATTTAGACTAGGTTAGTTAGAAATAGTTTTAAGTACTGTTGATTTGCACAAGCAACCGCACCTCACCACTTTACCTTATTTAGTCAAAGGTTCATCTTGAAGGTTCTTTTAGCTATTTGTAGAATTTATTCTCTCATGTTTGTTAAAAAACATTGTTGGAAATTGCTATGGAAATAAGGAATCCTTAAGACTTCCTCACTTATAGTCAAGTTTTGTTTTTGATATTTGTAAGCAATAAAACAAGGGTGTTGGCCCTTAAACAAATTGTGTTGGCATTTGCATGAAGATTGCATTAATGATATGTTATGTTGTCATTGATGTCAATTGAACCGATAATGATATTGCTGATATTGTTGTTATTGTTGATATTGTCTTCTCACTGTTAGGAAGAGCTTTGTGAAGAATATTGTAAACCGGTATGTAAGTTTATGAGTTGAACCGGTAATCAGACTAAAAGGTTAAACCCTTTCTATATTATGTAACTGGTAAACCCTACCAGTTGTTTTTGTTAAACCCTGACCGATTAAGGTTGTTGAATTGGTTATGTTGGTTCATGATCTGATGTTGAGCGGTAATGATGGTGATATGTAAGGTCATTGTATGAAGACAAGGTCAATTGTTTTGGCGTGTTTGTTTGTTTGTTTGTCTAGGGAATGAGAAAAGTGTATTGCATCTAATGCAAAGCACGTGATGATTTACTGAGCTTGATGAAGCGGTAATCAAGGAGCGGTTGAGGATTTCTTGATTGATGTGTAGAGATTACTTTGAAATCCAACGGTCATGCTTGTACCGACTTGTTTGTAATCTCGATGAGAGGATTAGATTTTTGTAGTGTTACCGACCTAATTGATTTGTATTTAAGGTTGATGAAGTTGTTTTGTTTAGTGTTGGCAAGAGTTGGCAAAAATCAATTGAGTGTGTGGTTGCTGAACTAGAGAATGATTCTGCAATTTGAGTAAAGGCAGATAGAAGCTTAAATGGATATGACGAAGCAAGTGCAGTGCTATTCAAACAGATCAAGAAACTCCTGTTGTTTTCTAACAATTATAGCATAATTGAAATCCCCTAACTGGGTAAGCTCTAACAAGCTTGGTTACTTATTAAATCCTCTAACAAGGTGGTCCATTAGATTGGATTTTCAAATCCTCTACTGAGGTTACTTCTTACAGGGTATTTGCTTCTAACAAGACATTTATAGTCAATCCCTTAACCGGGTGATTCCTAATAGGATCAGTTATTAACATGACTTTTGTGAAAGCTTTAATAGGCTTGGCTCCTAATAGGGCAAACTTCAGAAGAATTCAGATATTATCTTGTGAGTCTCATCTCACCGTGGTTTTTACCTATTTGGGTTTTCCAAGTATAAATACTTGTGTTGTGTGGTGAATTTTTTGTGTGGTTATGATCTTATGGCTGATTTGATTAACTACTTAACTTTTTCTAATAAGGCATGATAACCAGAACCATTGAGAAATGAAACATTGGCATATGATAAACTATTTGGATGTTTACAAGTTAAATGTTGTTTATTGTTAAGTTGTTGTAATAGTCAGTTGGTATTCTTATGAGTATTGATCTTAACAGTGGTATTTCATTGATAAGTTTACTTTGTATGTTTGAGTTTGAGTTTGGGAAGTTTGTATCAGTTTTTCTCTTTACTGATTCACCCCCACCTCTTAGTAATCTACCAGATACTTATTATTTCATCATACCATCAATTGGTATCAGAGCATCTCAGGTCCTCTAGGTCTAAGCCTAACAACTTGAGGAAAATATCTGCTAGATCATGATGAAGAAGGAAGGTCTGAAGTTCAACAGAGAAAACTATAGGATATGGAGCGACAGAATAAAGATTTACATCAAGAGTCTGGGAAGTCAGTATTGGGATCATGTAGATATTAAGTATATTGCACCTACTAGGATTCTGACTGATGATCAGAAGAAAGAACAACAAGAAAATCATCAAGCATTGGAGGCTATTATTAGTTCCCTGTCTGATGTTGAATATGTAGATGTTCATGGTCTTGAAACTACATATGAAGTATGAAAAAAACTTGAAGAGATTTGTAGTAGTGATGAACATGTTAAGATTGCTAAAGAGGAGAGTCTAAGAGGAAAGTTTGATGACATGAGGATGTCTGAAGGTGAGAATATCCAGCAGTATGGTCAAAGGATAAAAGAGATAGTTGGTGAAATTAAGAGTGTAGGAGGGAAAGTGGAAGATGCCACAGTAATCAGTAAGGTACTGAGAACTTTGATACCGGTCTATGCTATTTGAGTTGCAGCTATTCAGGAGCTGAAGTCCATTGAAAAAACTAAGGTAACTCTTGACTCCATCATTGGCAAGCTTACTGCTTTTGAATTAAATGGTTATGATGGTAGTATACAAAAATCTGAGTCTGCATTTAGAGCTTTTGTTTCTAACCCATCTGCGAGAAAAAGTATAGATAGTAGTCATGGTTATGAATCTAGATCCAGCAGAGATGTTGATGATGAAGACAGTTTAGTGGAGCTTGAAGCATTATTGGCAAAGTGATTTCCTAGAGGCACTAGTAAATATAGAGGCAAATTACCTTTAAAATGTTTTGCATGCAACAAGATTGGTCACATAGCGGCTAATTGTCCTAATGGTGAAAATGAACACAAGAGAGTTAAATTCAAGAAGTATAAGGGTAAAGGCAAAAGATATTGTCTTATTGCTATTGATAATGGTATCACTGATGAAGAATCTGATGGTGATGCTAGTGAAGATATTGTGTTTGTAGCTATTAAGGAAGAGATATCAGACCAAAAGGCACTAGTATTAAGGATGGATAACTCTGATGATTGAATCATTGATAGTGGTTGTTCACATCATATGACCAGTGATCAGAGCAAATTTCTTTCCTTGAAAGAATTTGATGGCGGTGTTGTTAGATTTGGCAATGACTCACCCTGCATGGTTAAAGGTAAAGGAGTTATTTCTCTTAATGGGAAGAGCAGTGCAAATGATGTCTACTGGTTTGAAGGACTAAAGCACAATCTTTTGAGTGTGACACAACTCAATGACAAAGGATACCCACTAGAGTTTAAAAATGGTATGTGTAAAATCTTTGACAACAAAGGTGAATTTATTGTAACCAGGAAACAAACTAAAGGTAACCCATTTCATCTTAATTCCAAAGATAGCAACTATTTTATTGCAAAAATAGATGATAGTTGGCTTTGGCATAGGAGATTTTGTCATATAAACTTTGATAACATTGTTAAAGTGAGTAAGTCGAAGAAAGTGAGAGCTTTGTCTCAGTTAGACAAACCGGTTAATGTTCTTTGCAAAGAATGTCAGTTAGGAAAGATAACTTCTTCAAATTTCAAAAGAAAATTCTTTTCAACAGTGCACTTGTAAAATTTGGTTCATACAGATCTTTGTGGACCAATAAGAACAAAAAGCATTGAAGGTGACAAATATTTTATGATTCTTACTGATGATTGCTCAAGGATGATGTGGGTCACATTCTTGAAGGATAAGACTGAAGCTTTTGTTAAGTTCAAGGCATTCAGGGTCTTAGCTAAGAAAGAGAGCGATAAGAAGATAAAATTTCTGAGGACAGATCAAGGTAGTGAATTTACTTCTGAGGAATTCACTAGGTACTGTGAAGATAATGGTATCAAATGACAACTTTCTGCACCAAGGACACCACAGTAGAATGGTATCACAGAAAGGAACAACAAGCCAGTTGTTGAAGCTGCTAGGACAATGTTGATATAAGGAGGTGTAGCGAAAACCTTTTGGAGAGAAGCTATCAGCACAACTGTCTACACAATGAACTGGGTTCTGGTAAAGAGAGGTAAGGAAAAGACTCATTATGAATATTGGTATGGAAGATCACCCGAGGTTAGCTATTTTAAGATATTTCGAAGCAAATGTTTTATTAAGAGAGGTGATTAAATTAGAAAATTTGAGGCTAAGAGTGATGAAGGAATATTTCTTGGCTATTCCGCCAAGAGTAAGGCCTACAAATGTTTTAAAAACCGGACACAGAGAATTGTTGAGAGTGTTGATTTTCGAGTGGATGAATTTCCTGAAGTCTCAAAAGGAACCGGTTCAGAGAAAAAGGATGAAGATCCTTGCATTTTATTTTTGGAACCAACAACTGTGAAATCTGAAACTGACAAAGCAAATTCTGATGCACCAGTCCAATCAGAACAGATAAATTTAGAAGAAGATGATGACAATGAAGAAGCTCCTGAAGATAATGATCATGTTATTCCTAGATATGTGAGACTGAATCACAACCCTGAGCATATTATTGGAGATAAGGATAATGGAGTGCTAACCAGAAGAAGAATCAGAGAAAATTGTTGCATAATCTCTACCATTGAACCAAGAACTGCTAAGGAGGCATTCGGTGATGATCATTGGGTTAAATCTATGGAGGAGGAATTGGATTAGATTGAGAAAAACAACACTTGGACCCTAGTACCTCGACTGATAAATAAGAATGTTATAGGTACTAAATGGGTATACGGAAACAAGTTGAATAAAGATGGTGTTGTAGTTCGCAACATGGAAAGATTAGTCTGCAAGGGTTATGCACAAGAAGAAGGAGAAGATTATGCCAAAACTTTTGCACCAGTAGCAAGACTAGAAGGTGTTAGAACTTTACTTGCATTTGCAACCCATAAAAAGTTCAAGGTATATCAGATGGATGTTAAGTTTGCATTTTTGAATGAGATACTGGAAGAAGAGGTATACATAGAGCACTTCATACACATCTAATGAAGATAAACTTTCTGAGAACCAGTGATGATAGTAACATATATCTCAAGTCTGAAGGAGATGAAATACTGGTCAGTGAAGTATTTGTTGATGATATTATATTTGGAGGTAATGATGTCATGAGCAACAGTTTTGAAGAGGAAATGAAAAATGAGTTTGAAATGTATTTAGTAGGGGAAATAAAAAATTTCATAGGCTTGCAGATACAACAAATGAAGAATGGTATTTTCATTGCATAGTCTAAGTATGTGAAAGAGGTTTTGAAGACATATGGCATGAGTGACTATAAACCAGTTGGGACACCAATGATTACAGGTTATAAGTTGTCCAAGGAAGATGAATCTAAGTTTGTTGATGAGAAGGAATACAGGTCAATGATTGACAAATTGCACTATGTTGCTCACAGCAGACCGTACATAACCCATGCGGTTGGCACAGTTGCTAGATTCTAGAAGAATCCTAAGGAGACACACCTGATAGCAACCAAGAGAATCTTTTGATACCTAAAAGGTACTATTGACTATGGATTATGGTATCCATATGAAGGAAACTTTGATTTCAAGGCATACATAGATGTTGATAGGGTAGGAAATGTTGATGACCAGAAAAGCACAACCGGTGGAGCATTTTTTTTTGGAGGAAAGCTTGTTTAATGGAGCAGTAAAAAGCAGAGTTGTACTTCATAATCTACTGCTGAAGCTGAGTATGTTGCATCTTATATGAATTGCACACATGCTATTTGGATGAGGCACATTTTGGAAGGTTTTAAGATGAAGATTTCAGAACCTATAAAGATTTTATGTAATAATACAAGTGCCATAAATATTTCCAAGAATCCTATTTTGCACGCACGAACCAAGCACATTGAACTAAAGTATCATTTCATGAGAGAAAAAGTTCAGAGCAAAGATGCTATCTTAGAGCATGTTTTTACCAAGGAGGAGCTTGCAGATTTCCTTACCAAACCTCTGCCTAAGACTACTTTTGAGTATCTTAGAAGTCAGTTAAGGGTTGTCCCTCTTCATAAAGTTAGTTGAACATGATGTTGACTATATCAGTCCCTGAATCACTTGCAGAATTTTACAAGGGTTGGTGTAGAAGTGGATGTATTCCATAGTGGGAGCATCAAGTTGCAGTATGTTGTTGATGCACAGTGAAAATTTGACATTACATGTTTTACTTTCAATTTGGCATTTTTGTCAAAGGGGGAGAAGAATTATTTGATTATGCGAAGGAAAACCAGTGACAGACTTGAAGACAAAGGGAGCATGTGAATACTTGGTAATGTAAACCAAGATTCCTATTCACAATCACATCAGCAAAGCAATGGAGTTGATATTTGTATTGTCATCAATGCCAAAGGGGGAGATTGTTGGCATTTGCATAAAGATTACATTAACGATATGTTATGTTGTCATTGATGTCAATTGAATCGGCAATGATATTGCTGATATTGTTATTATTGTTGATATTGTCTTGTAACCGGTAGGAAGAGATTTGTGAAGAATATTGTAAACCGGTATGTAAGTTTGTGAGTTGAACCGGTAATCAGAGTAAAAGGTTAAACCCTTTCTATGTTATGTAACCGATAAACCCTACCAGTTGTTTTTGTTAAACCTTATACGATTAAGGGTGTTGAATTGGTTATGTTGGTTTATGATCTGATGTTGAGCGATAATAATGGTGATACATAAGGTCATTGTATGAAGACAAGGTCAATTGTTTTGGTGTGTTTGTTTGTTTGTCTAGGGAATGAGAAAAGTGTATTGCATCTAATGCAATGTGCATGATGAGTTATTAAGCTCGATGAAGCAGTAATCGAGGAGTGGTTGAGGATTTGTTGATTGATGTGTAGAGATTGCTATGAAATCTAGCGGTCATGCTTATACCAACTTGTTTGTAATCTCGATGAGAGGATTAGATTTTTGTTGTGTTACCAACCTAATTGATTTGTATTTAAGGTCGATGAAGTTGTTTACTTTAGTGTTGGCAAGAGTTGGTAGAAATCAATTGAGTGTGTGGTTGCTGAACCGGAGAATGAGTCTGCAGTTTGAGTAAAGGCAGATTTAAGCTTAAATGCATCTGATGAAGCAAGTGTAGTTCTATTCAAACAGATCAAGAAAATCATGTTTTTTTCTAACAATTACAGCAAAATTGAAATCCCCTAACTGGGAAAGCTCTAACAAGCTTGGTTACTTATTAAATCCTCTAACAAGGTGGTCCATTCGATTGGATTTTCAAATCCTCTACTGAGGTTACTTCTTATAGGGTATTTGCTTCTAACAAGGCATTTGTAGTCAATCCCTTAACTGGGTGATTCCTAACAGGATCAGTTATTAACATGACTTTTGTAAAAGCTTTAACAGGCTTGGCTCCTAATAGGGCAAACTTCAGAAGAGTTCAGATATTATCTTGTGAGTCTCATCTCACCGTGGTTTTTACCTATTTAGGTTTTCCACGTATAAATACTTGTGTCATGTGGTGAATTTTTTTTTGGTTATGATCTAATGGTTGATTTGATTAACTACTTAACTATTTCTAATAAGGCATGATAACCAGAAGCATTGAGAAATGAAACATTGGCATATGATAAAGTAGTTGGATGTTTACAAGTTAAATGTTGTTTATTGTTAAGTTGTTACAATAGTCAGTCGGTATTCTTATGAGTATTGATCTTGACAGTGGTATTTCATTGATAAGTTTACATTGTATGTTTGAGTTTGAGTTTGGGAAGTTTGTATCAGTTTTTCTATTTATTGATTCAGCCCCCCCCTCTCAGTAATCTACCGGATACTGATTATATCATCATACCATCAATTGGTATCAGAGCATCTCAAGTCCTCTAAGGTCTAAGCCTAGCAACTTGAGGAAAAGATCTGCTAGATCATGATGAAGAAGGAAGGCCCGAAGTTCAACAAAGAAAACTATAGGATGTGGAGTGACAAAATGAAGATTTACATCAAGACTCTGGGAAGTCAGTATTGGGATCATGTAGATATTAAGTATATTGCACCTACTAGGACTCTGACTAATGATCAGAAGAAATAACAACAAGAAAATCATCAAGCATTGGAGGCTATTATCAGTTCCCTATCTGATGCTAAATATGTAGATGTTCATGGTCTTGAAACTGCATATGAAGTATGAAAAAAACTATAAGAGATTTGTAGCGGTGATGAACATGTTAAGATTGCTAAAGAGGAGAGTCTAAGAGGAAATTTTGATGACATGAGGATGTCTGAAGGTGAGAATATCCAGCAGTATGGTCAAAGGAAAAAAGAGACAGTCGGTGAAATTAAGAGTGCAGGAGGGAAAGTGGAAGATGCCACAGTAATAAGTAAGGTACTGATAACCTTGCTACCGGTCTATGCTATTCGAGTTGAAGCTATTCAGAAGCTGAAGTCCATTGAAAAAACTAAGGTAACTCTTGACTCCATCATTAGCAAGCTTACTGCTTTTGAATTAAACGGTTATGATGGTAGTATACAAAAATCAGAGTCTACATTTAGAGCTTTTGTTTCTAACCCATATGTGAGAAAAAGTATAGATACTAGTCATGGTTATGAATCTAGATCCAATAGAGACGCTGATGATGAAGACAGTTTAGTGGAGCTTGAAGCATTATTGGCAAAGCAATTGCCTAGAGGTACTAGTAAAAATAGAGGCAAATTACCTTTAAAATGTTTTGCATTCAACAAGATTGGTCACATAGTGGCTAATTGTCCTAATGGTGAAAATGACCACAAGAGAGTTAAATTCAAGAAGTATAAGGGTAAAGGAAAAAGAGATTGTCTTATTGCTATTGATAATGGTATCAATGATGAAGAATCTGATGGTGATGCTAGTGAAGATATTGTGTTTGTAGCTATTAAGGAAGAGATATCAGACTAGAAGGCATTAGTATTGAGGATGGATAACTCTGATGATTGGATCATTGATAGTGGTTGTTCACATCATACGACCGGTGATCGGAGAAAATTTCTTTTCGTGAAAGAATTTGATGGCAGTGTTGTTAGATTTGGCAATGACTCACCCTGCATGGTTAAAGGTAAAGGAGTTATTTCTCTTAATGGGAAGATCAGTGCAGATGATGTCTACTAGGTTGAAGGACTAAAGCACAATCTTTTGAGTGTGGCACAACTCAATGACTAAGGATACCCACTAGAGTTTAAAAATGGTATGTGCAAAATCTTTGACAACAAAGGTGAATTTATTGCAACTGGGAAACAAACTAAAGGTAACCTATTTCATTTTAATTCTAAAGCTAGCAACTATTTTATTGCAAAAATAGATGATAGCTGGGTTAAGAATAGGAGATTTTGTCATATAAACTTTGATAACATTGTTAAAGTGAGTAAGTCGAAGACAGTGAGAGGTTTGTCTCAGTTAGACAAACCGGTTAATGATCTTTGCAAAGAATGTTAGTTAGGAAAGATAACTTCTTCAAATTTCAAAAGCATATTCTTTTCAACAGAGCACTTATTAGATTTGGTTCATACAGATCTTTGTGGACCAATAAGAACAAAAAGCATTGAAGGAGACAAATATTTTACGATTCTTACTGATGATTGCTCAAAGATGATGTGGGTCACATTCTTGAAGGATAAGACTGAAGCTTTTGGTAATTTCAAGGCATTTAGGGCTTTATCTGAGAAAGAGAGAGATAAGAAGATAAAATGTCTGAGGACAGATCAAGGTGGTGAATTTACTTCCGAGGAATTCACTAGGTACTATGAAGATAATGGTATCAACCGATAACTTTCTGCACCAAGGACACCATAGCAAAATGGTATCACAGAAAGGAACAACCAGCCAGTTGTTGAAGTTGCTAGGACAATGTTGATACAAGGAGGTGTAGCAAAAACCTTTTGGAGAGAAGTTGTCAGCACAATTGTCTACACAATGAACTGGGTTCTGGTAAAGAGAGGTAAGGAAAAGACTCCTTATGAATATTGGTATGGAAGATCATGTGATGTTAGCTATTTTAAGATATTTGGAAGCAAATGTTTTATTAAGAGAGGTGATTACATTAGCAAATTTGAGGCGAAGAGTGATGAAGGAATATTTCTTGGCTATTCTGCCAAGAGTAAGGCCTAGAAGTGTTTTAAAAACTAGACACAGAGAATTGTTGAGAGTGTTGATGTTCGAGTGGATGAATTTCGTGAAGTCTCAGAAGGAACTAGTTCAGAGAAAAAGGATGAAGATCCTTGCATTTTGTTTTTGGAACCAAAAACTGTGAAATCTAAAATTGACAAAGCAAATTCTAATGTACCAGTCCAACCGGAACAGATAAATTCAAAAGAAGATGATGACAATGAAGAAGCTGAACCTGAAGATAATGATCATGTTATTCCTAGATATGTGAGACTGAATCACAACCATGAGCAGATTATTGGAGATAAGGATGCTGGAGTGCTAACCAGAAGAAGAAGAATAGAGAGAATTCTTGCATGATCTCTACCATTGAACCAAGAACTGCTAAGGAGGAATTCGGTGATGATCATTGGGTTAAAGCTATGGAGGAGGAATTGGATCAGATTGAGAAAAACAACACTTGGACCCTTGTACCTCGACCGGTAATTAAGAATGCTATAGGTAGTAAATGGGTATACAGGAACAAGTTGAATGAAGATGGTGTTGTAGTTCGCAACAAGGCAAGATTAGTCTGCAAGGGTTATGCACAAGAAGAAGGAGAAGACTATGCCAAAACTTTTGCACCAGTAGCAAGACTAGAAGGTGTTATAACTTTACTTGCATTTGCAGCCCATAAAAAGCTCAAGGTATATCAGATGGATGTTTTTGATTAAGGAAAATAAGGTTTTAAGGGACTCGAAACCCGCTTACATAATGAGAAGATAATCATGAAAGAAACAAGAGAGAACAAGACATAGAAAGAAAAGTTGCAAAAGACCAACAAAGAAAACAACAACTAATGAAAAAGATAGCAAAAAGCCAGTGAGAGACTGACAACCAAATACCAGAATTACATTTCAGATAAAAATTTTATAGACTCTTTCGCGTCCTTAACTAGCATCATCATAGGCTTAGTAGCTTCTCTCAGGTCTTTGTTCTCTCGTTTCTGATGGGTGTCTTTAGTCTTTATTTCCAGCTCAGTGGTGGTCTGACTTGTTCTTTGTCTGGAGGAATGAGGAGCAGAGCTGGTGGTCGGCACATCGTCAAGGATCACCATCTCTTTGTTATGTTGGTTCTTTTCTAGACAATCAACCAAGCATTCATATTTTGAGACGAGACCTTCAAAACCTCAAGGCTGTGATTCATAAATTTCTTCAAGGCCTTTTCAGTTTTAGTGATCCATTTGATAATGATTTCATTATCAACCTCAACCTTATCTTTGACGATTCTGATCACATCTTCAAGATGCTTCAAGTCTCCCTTAATCATTTCTTTTTCTAGCCAGTCCTGCATTTCAATTTCATCATCTGCCTCACTGGTGTTCACCTCTGCATCCTCTCTCCCAGTATTAGTATCCTTACTCAAATTTTGAATCTTATAATCCAAATCTCTCTGTTTGTTTTGAATACTGGAAGTATTTTCAATTACCCATTTCTGAAAATTGAAAAATTCTAGAATGCTATTCCTGGTAGCATTCAATATGGAGTCCACCATTTCCATACCCTGCACAGAGCTCATAGACTTAGGGTTAGCTTCCTCCATGGTATGCTGAGCTTCATTCCTGCTATCCGAGACAATAGGGTTTGAATCAGGCTCTTCAATATATTATTTTCTTTGCACCTTCTCCTCCTCTCCCTAACCTCTTTCTTCTCACTCCCTGCTTCATCATTAGCCACCTTCACCTGTTCCTCGTTTGAACCAGTATTCACATCCTTGTCCTCTTTATCTCCATCACCAACCCTCCCTTTCTTATGAAGAGTAGTGTTAGTCAAATAATCGTCAGACTTAGAACCATCATGACCATCTGAGATGTGGGCATTTGCCACCAAAGGATCTTCCTTAATAACCATAGCTTTTTTCTTCAAATGCTCATAAATAAGAAGAATGAGACCTTGGTGAGCTATGGGATAGGATTTGGGGTTTTTTTGCATGGTTGGCCAAGCTTTCATTCAGGGAAGAAGCTAAATAGAAAGACAGAGAAATCTTAAAACCATGGCGGAAATGGTTTAGAATAGCAAAATGATAATTATAAACCTTCGTAAACCTACCATCAACCGTTAAGAATTCTATCAAAACCCTTAACATCTTCTGCCAGAAGGATTTTACCTGATGAGGGAGGTAGTAAGATACATTATCCTTCTTGGCGAACCGAACCCTCTCTTCATCACTTTTAGGGAAGTTCTTGATGGCTTCCACCGCAAACTTTCGATCTCTGTAAAACTTGGTACCCTCCTTCTGTAATCCAGTAACCTCTGCCACCATATCCTCATCCAGCCTCCAAGTCTCCCCAAACAGAGTGACTTTGTTGTTGTTCTATCCCTTAGCGAAACCTTGAGACACCAACTTTTTACTACCATGCAATTTTTCCATGTAGTCTGTGAAACTATGTCTGTGCAGCCTCCGCCAAACTTTTCGTTCTCTTTTCCAATTATCACAGCCAGAGGGCTCATTTCGATTAAGATTGCCTCCCATGTTGTAATTCAGGTCGAAACCTTCAACAGAGCACAAGTTACTCAAAAACTGAAAACCAGGACTTAAGCGCAGACTCTTGAACAAAATGCTGGGCTCAAAAAACAAGGTAATTTCCTTGATTTTGAAAAGGTCTTTAATAACAGTCACAATGAACAAACACTTATTATGATTATCCTCATCACACCGGTGATCATAATCACAATGCCTAAGAATGATCATCAACTGACACTTCACATAGTTCCAATCTCTGTCTTTGATATCCGGACCCTGAAAAAAGTAATGATAAACTTAACTTGTACCATGGACTCGATCAAATAATAATTGTGCCCGGACGTCCTTCTTACAAGAGGCTTCTCCGATATATTTAGTGTCCTCCTCTAAATAACCCCCTCATTAGCTAATAGGTCAGCAACCTTGTTACCTTCCCTAGAGTATGGGAAATGAAAACACTGTTGTAGGCATCTAATAATTTTTTAGCACTTTCAATGATATTATAAATGTTCCAAGAGGAAGAACTAGTTCCTTTGATAGCCTGAATAATATTGAGAGAGTCCCCTTCTATTTTTTTAAAGTTAAAACCCTGAGCAAGCTGGAGGCATTTTAACATTGCAGAGCTTCAACAAAATGATTGTTTTGAACTCCAAATGGCGAGGCAATAGCATCAACACAAACACCATGAGTATTTCTGATGACTCCTCCCCCTCCTGACTTCCCAAGATTGCCTTTGGCCGCCCGATCAAAATTCACCTTAACCCAATCATGAAAGGGAAATCTCCAAACAACATTTGCTCTCCTACTCTTAATGTCAAATTTGCAAATCTTGTGAATCAGATTCCAATTTGTGAGGATCCCTTTCTCATTATCATTCATATTAAGATAACTCCACTGCTTGTTGTTTCTGTGAAGAGTATTTATGTTTTCTTTAATTGCCTTGCAGATCTTATCAAAAACCACCTGAGACATACACTCGGCCTCCCTAAAAATTATGTTATTTCTCTCCTTCCAGATATACCAACAGGTCATAGGAAAGACAAAGGACCAAAGGGTCTTGATAAGAGGAAAATTGGTGGGAAAGGTCCATTGCCAAATGACTTCCTTGAGACTGTTATGCATAACCCATTCAACTTTCCATTGTGTCCAAAATTTACTCTTGATTCCCAGGTAAAGGAGCAATGGATAAACAAATGATCAACTAATTCTGCTTCTTTCTGACATAACTCACACCTGTTAGGAAACATAAAACCTCTACGAGCCAAGTTATCAATGGTGAGAATCTTATTGTGAGCTGCAAGCCAAAAAAGCATGTTTAATTTAGGAATGAGGAATCTATTCCAGATTTTAGTCCATATAGGGTTGCTGACCTGAGTAATAGTATTTTTATAAGCAGAGGCAACAATGAAGTTACCCCTGAGATTTCTCTTCCAAAGAAACACATCAAAGTCTTTACTAACAGAAAAGGACAACAAATGCTGCTGAAGCAACGAAAAACTAGCATAAATAACATCAAGCCTTACTCGTTTATTCTCCTTCCAATAATTACAAACCATAGACCCATACCTTCTTTTGCATTCATCAATGAATTGACTACAATCCCGATTAAAGAGAGGTTCATCTTTAATCCAAACATCCTCCCAAAACTTGATTTTGTCACCTTTGCCAAGGACCCATCCAGCTCTAGCTTTAGCGACTTTTATTGACTTGATGATACTATTCCATATAAAAGACCTTGTAGGGATATCTTCAGAGTAGAGAAGAGAATGAAGTGGCTGGTTATGAATATATTTATCAAACCACACCTGACTCCAATATTTATTGATGTCATAAGCCCTCCATATCTGTTTAGCAAGCAAAGCTTTGTTAAAAGTCTTAATAACTTTAATACCTAAACCCCCCTTGCACGTAGGATTACACACTTTGTCCCAAGCAACCAAGGCTATCATTTTCTTGTCTTCTACTCTTGACCAAATAAATCTTTTCTGAATCCTCTGTAAAGCTTCAGCAAATTTAGCTGATATACTAAACAAGCTAAGAGCATAGATAACCAGATTTTGAAGAGTGGATTGAAAAAGATGAAGCTTACCAGCTTGAGATAGCATAGATCCTTTCCAACCTGCCAATTTCTTGTCGAGTTTGTCAATTAACAAGTTCTAGAAGGATTTTGGGGGAGCCAAACCCAAAGGGAGACCCAAATAAGTGGAGGGGAGCATCTCCACCTTACAACCAATGATTTTAGAAATTCTCTGCTACCTCATAATAGGGGTATTTATAAAATAAATAGCAGACTTCTCCCAATTAACTTGCTGACCAGTAGCCAAAGAATATGAGCTAAGAGCACCTTTGAAAGAAGCAGCCTCACCAACAAAAGAATATCCCATTAAAATTATGTCATCAACAAATTGTTGGTGAGTACAGGACACATTAGTAGAGGAGGGTTGTAATCCTTTGATGGTTTTATTCACTTTCAATTTCTGAATCAGTCTGCTCATACTCTCCGCCAAGATTGTAAAGAGAATAGGAGAAATAGGGTCTCCTTGCCTGAGTCCCCTAGAAGTTTTAAAAAATCTTGAGGGAGACCCATTAATAAGAATAGAGAAATTAGGGGTAGATATCAATTCTCTTATAACTTTAATTACCTTCTCATCAAATCCAAAAGCCTCCATAATCCTAAAAAGAACCTGCCATTCGACTCTATCATAGGTGATGCCCTGCAAAATGGACAAGGTTAGTCTGAGATAAATAACACAAGACTCACGAAATTGTTAGTGTTAGTCACTCAAAAACTAATCTAAACAGGCATATCAAAAGAGACATTAAAATCATGCTAATATATCTAACTAATGAAACAAAGATAATGAGGCATCTCCAAATGCCTCTTAGCATGTTCTTAGCTCCTTCTCCCTTGTTCCTCTCCTCTCCAAGTTCCAAAATAGTGTAGCTCTCAGCAACTTTTTGCACTATGGATGCTTATGGAAGATTGAGATTGAAATATTGCTCTAAATGTAAATAAAGAAGCTAATATTTAAGCTATTGATACTAAAATGATTTATTTTAACCAAAATGACAATATATGAGTTTGCTATGCTAAATGCTCTCTAAAAATGCTTATAGGTTAAATGCATACAAGTTTTCAGGATCTGGATTATGAAGAAATGAGCTCTATTTATAAGAAAAATAGAGTAATGGATGGTTGAGATTGAGTAATCTCAACAAGGGTCAGGATTGAATGATTTCAAATCCATGTGAGGGCTTTCAACCCAATCCCAGGATGACAAGTGTCAATGTGAGATAGGTTGAGAGGAGAGGGAATAAGCATTAAATGCTTGACATGACCTTAGGAGTTAAAGTCAAGGTTAGTTGAATGAATAAACTCTTGTGCAAATGTGGTCAAAACAATAAATGTTTGGGGAGACAAGTTTGAAATAACCATAAATGGTTATGTAAGAGCCATAAATGGTCATGTAAGAGCCATTAGTGGTCTTGGAAGACTTTGGGGGTTAATTTGTTGAACACACAAAGCATTAAATGCTTTTCAAAGACTTTTGAAGTCTTTAAGAAGTGACTTCATTTTGCTTAGGAATGTGACAATAATTAGGGGATGGATTAGGCTAATTAGGAAGGGGTTAGAAGAATCTAGAAGGGGATTAGATTTTGCAAGTGGATTTGGTGGGTGAGGAAAAATAAGATTTTATTAAAATAAAAATTCATTTATTTCAATAAATGTGTGCAAGTTGTATTTGTAGGAAAATGCAAGTGGGGGGGGATAATGATTTAAATAAATGTTTTTATTTAATTTATTTAAAAGAGGAAAAGGGGGTTTTAATTAAATAAATAGATTTTATTTATTTAATTGATTTGAATTTGATTTAATGAATTAATTAAAATTAATTAAATAATTTATTTAATTAATAGAAGAATGTTTGGGGATAAATTAATTAAATATTTATTTAATTAACTGATGGCTAGTGGATTTTTAATCAAATAAATAGCGAATATTTATTTAATTAAGCTGGACAGATTTGTGTGACTACATTTGCCCCTCTTTGAGATGGTGCGGTTTATCGCGTCGTTTCAAAGAAAGAAAAACTGGTGTGAAGAAATGCCCCATAAAATATTAATTTAATGGGTAGTATGCCCCATCGAGAGATGGGCAGAAAAATTTCAAAAAATCGAGCGATCTTTCGAAAAAGAATGAAAATTAACAGGGTGGTAGAAGAGGAGTTAACCATACGAGTGAAAAAAAGAAGAAAATGGGGGGAAAATGGAGAAATGGGGGGCTCGAGAAGTTCATGGGGACCACGGCGGTGAGCGGGGGGAAGTTACGGTGATGGCAAAGGGTATAAATGGGGTGAAAGGGGTGAAAACAAGATCATTTGTGACCGTGACCAGTGTGAAACTAGAGCTCTGATAGTGACATTTTGGAAGAGCGAGCAACAGTCAGGATGCTAGTTCAATTACAGAGCACAGATTTGAGCGAGTCCGACGGTGCCAGCGGCCAGACGACAACGGACCAACGGTACGCAAATTTGAATTTTGAATTTTTATGCATTTTTGATAGGCTTTTTATTGAGTCCAAGTTGAGTCGGAGCAAGAACGCTGAAACTATGGTTTTGGCACTTTTGCTCTATGAACTAGCGCTACTATGTCGCAATGGCGCTATTGCCCCATTGTTTGAGCGCTTTTGAAATGTTTTAGTGCTATTGCATGCAAGTTTAGGTGCTATTGATTAATAAGCGCTATTGAGGGCTTTATTGAGCACTATTGATCTTAATTAGCGCTACTGTGTAGTTGCTTTAGCGCATTTGTAGTTTGAGCGCTAGTGGATAGCTGATTGAGCGCTTTTGTTAGGGTTGTAGCGCTATTGTTGAGAAACTAGCACTTTTGTTGGTAAAATAGCGCTTTTGTTTTAGGATAAAAAGATGTCCTAGTTTGGATGAAGAAAAATCTCCCGATGCCAATGATGGATGGATGGTGATGTGAAGTGGGAGTTGTTTTGAACCATAGCAGCCTGATGAGACTTAGGTCATTTGTTAGAATAAATGCCCGTTGAAGTCTAGGTGGCCATGATTGCTTACTTGTTGAGACCCGAAGATACTTGATCAAAGTATCTGTTGATAGTCTAGGTTTAAACTTTAATAAACTTTGAAAATAAAACAACTGATGATGATTGATGAATGTCCATGTGCAGGAGGAGCTGGGCATGTTGCAGTTACGCGAGCGACATCCTGCGACATAGAGGTTGCGGGATCAATTGACAGAAGTAGAAAGAGATTGTATTGCTGCTACGGGATTGTATGAGGTGATGCACATGCCTGTGATTCGTATGAATCATGGATTGATCACAACATTAGCAAAGCGGTGGCACAACGAGATGTGCACCTTCCATCTGGCACAGGGGGAGATGACAGTGATCCTAGAGGATGTGTGGCGCATCCTGCGGATTCTGATTCGGGGGGAGCTAGTCATATATGACAGATCCTGGGGGACCCTCGCAGTTTAGAGGTTTTTTGATGAGGACGTTTTTATTGATGATGGTTCTATTGCCTGGGAGGAGATAGCTGCATTATATGAGCCTCTTCTAGCAATTCTATCAGGTATCGTGGGAGGACTTCTTTGTCTAGACAGGCGATCACATGGTTTGGTCGTGGGATGGGGACAGGTGATCGAGATGATGATTACCGAGGGGACTCAATTTGCATGGGGGCCGTGCGTACTGGCGCACTTGTACCAGGAGCTCCATGAGGTGGTTTACCGGGGGAGGGGTTATTTAGCAGTGGGAGTGACGCTTCTGCATATTTGAGCCTGGGAGCACCTACTAGTGACTCAACCAGTGAGTCTGAGATTCCGTGTAGTAGATCAGCTGTATATGTTCATGTATAGCGGCATGATGAGTCAGCCCCACCTAGGGAAGTTAGAGTGGTGGCGGCGGGCATTGGACAATCTTGATGCAGTCATATGGTGACCATACCTAGAGTGTGAGCCATGGGATGATGATGCAGAGGCACTGCCTTATGTTTTTATGACTCGATTCCTCATTGGGAGGACCTCATACCATGTGGAGAGACAGGTGCCTGGGAGAGTGCTGAGACAGTTTGGACGGCAGCAGGGACTGCCTAGTGGATCAGGAGAGTATGCTTGGGTGATTCGAGAGAGGTACGCTTGGGGGTCAGTGCTGCCGTATGATCAGGCACTAGCAGAATTTCAGATGTTGCAGGCGAGACTATGGGATATACGACCGAGGGCTGTGGATGCCAAAGTATCAAATGAGTACACGCAGTACCGGGCAGTGCACCCGATCCTACGGATATCGGATCTAGCAGAGCTGATCCCAGATTTTGAGGATGAGAGGGGACGGAGACGGAGGAGGGTAGGAGGTCAAGGACCGAGGGCAGGTGGAGGAGGTGGAGGAGAGGGTGGAGGAGGAGGAGGAGGTGGTGGGTTAGGGATGCAGAGTTAGTGGAGAGGGAGAGGTGGACTGCCTCTACGGATAGCACAAGGACCATTGATACAAGGAGGAGTTCGGCTAGGTGGGAGGGGGATGGAGAGGGAGATCCCGATGGACAGAGGGGAGGGAGCTACTGGAGAGGGTGGTATAGGTGAGGCAGCTATGGATACCGGGGAGGGAGCCACTAGAGATCTGCGAGATCACATGATAGCACACTTGCAGACCTGGATAGAGGATTTGGAGGCGAAGGTGGCGGCTAGAGATGTGCAGCTATTTGCACGGGAGTCAGAGCTGGCAGTGGTGCTGCAGGAGAGGGATAGTGCAGTGGAGAGATTAGTAGAGTTGCAGGAGAGAGTCCGGATCGGAGTAGGAGCATAGGGGCCTACGGGGGAGGTGATGAGGGAGATGCGGCGAGCACAGGCGGAGATAGACTACTGGCGGGGTTTATATGAGCAGGTGGTGCCAGTTAGTCAGCGAGCTCTTAGCTATTCTTAGATGTGGTAGGCCAGATCAGAGCGATCATAGAGGGTGCAGAGCAGTGGGGGTGTGATGGGTCCTCTTCGGAGGGAGAGATCAGGGGATGTAGGAGTGAGTGGTGGTTCGATGAGGCCTCCATTGAGAGATGGATCAGGTGGTGCGGGCACCATTGGTGGAGTAGGCGGTGATGGTGGGACAACATCTGGCCAGAGTGGCATTTGAGAGAGCATTTTTGCATATATGTATTGTATCATTGTTTATTTTTTGGACTGTATCTTGGATGGTTCTTGGTAGCCGATTTTGGTAGACTTCATTGTACTCTGATATATGAGATGATATATATGAGGAGATCCCATATATGCAGTTGATATGTATGGATGTTTATGCAGGATGATGAGTTATTGCTTAGATGGATTTGTGTACATGTATGCATTTGATGAGATGTTTCTTATATGCATGTTTTTATGATGATTTATGATGTGGAATACTGACATATGAATGCAAGTTTATATATGTATGATTTGTTTGATTTTTGATGTAATGCTTTATGTATGTAATGCCATGATGATGATGTATGTTTATGATGTATGAACAGGATTTTGGTGTATCCTATTGCAATAATAATTTATGCGATGATGTTAATGCAATGGTTGAATGAATGATGTTTATGTATGGATATGCATCTAGATGTTTTTAGATGAATGTAATATGGATAAACAAAATGTGGAGTACAAATGTTTATATGATAATGCCTAAACGAATGCATATGTAAAATGGGTATACATAAAATGGTATGAACCAATGTGTTTTGGAAACAAATGGATTTATGATTCTAAATGCTTAAATATGATTTAAGTAAAAATGATAATGTGATGATACTATAACTTATGGTTTTAATAACTGCACCTTAATGCAATTAAAAAGAGGATAATGAATGCAATGTGAATGAATCTTAAAAATGAGTATAATAAGATATTTAATAAATGGACGAATGAATGCACTTTTTCACTAATGAATGGATGCAATGATAAATGATAAAGAAATGATGAAATGATGATGGATAATTGACACTAAATGAATGCCTAGTAAATGATTTAAAACAATCATTTACAATTTTATCCTATGAATGAATCTAATTATTTATGATTGATGCAAATGATTAATAAAAACTAATATAAAAAATGAACTATATGCAATGTGAAGTTTAAAAATGACATGAATGTACTTAATGCAAGATGCAACTAAATGCGATGATGATATGACCATGAGGAATGCAAGGTTTTTAAAACTTTGCATGATGCATTGATGATGTATCAGAGTACTCGGTCGTGATTGTATCCAAGACCAGCTTTAATGGTTACTTTTGCATATAAAGCCTACATATGAATGAATGAATGGATGGGTGATATGCAACAGAATGCAATATATAAACAGATGAGGTGAAATGATGATCCATAGTGCTCTATTTTCATCATTGAGCTTTAAAATGTTGGAAGAGAATACAAGCATCTTGACATAATGATTCAAGATGACCTGAGTATTCCTTACATGGATTTTATATAGCAAGTTAATACAAACGACTTGATATAAGGGTCAAGTCGACCAGAGTATTGCTTGCGGAACAGACAAGGATTATCTCCGTTCATGCATGACTTGGATCGTCCTCCTTGATCTTAGGCTGATCATATCCTGAGACAAGTGCATACCGTACTAAGAGATAAAAACCTTTATCCAGTTTGGATGAGGTAGGAGGAACCAAAGGAAGAGCAATGTACCTGCAAACAAACAGTATATACATAAAGAATAAAGAATAAAGATCCTTGGTAATGGTTCATACCCATATGGTCGAGGTATACGCTGTAGTCAGGAAGCCGTAATGATCTATGATTGCATTTTGCATAAGATCACGTAGCTTAGTGAACTTCCCACGTAGACACCATTAGTACATGCCCCAGAACTTCATCGAAAATAATGCACAAACAATACAAAATAATGCTGAAAGATCCCGATACAGATAAATGAATGATTGTACTCACAAATCAACCAAGTATTTGATAGCTTAACATAATTTTCTTGTCAAAGAAAACGTCACTTTTGTCTTTGTTTCGGTAAGGAAAGATGCATCCTTGTTAAAGACAATTGCCGATTTGTTGATGTTGATTGTGTGGTTTGATTGATAAATGGTCATCGTGTGAGTATTATGTCAATGTTTATTTTGTATCTGTTCGGATGAGTATGTACAATGTGTTGCCATGTTTTTGTTTTATTTTTGATGGTTTTGTTTTTGGGATTTTATGAGACATTTTTGAATGTTTTTGGATTTTGTGAGACATTTTTGAATGTTTTTGGATTTTGTGAGACATTTTTGCATGTTTTTGGATTTTGTGAGACATTTTTGAATGTTTTTGCCAATGAATCACCAATAATGTAGAATCCACTTCCATCATCTAGATTTTAAGGGTATTGCCCCCAAGTGTAGACATGACTATGATAGAGTGGGATGCAGGACACATGAAGTACTATCTCTTTATTGCAGATTAAATAACAAGCCATGGTTGAGATGGATGTGGGGATGCATGAATGTGATCACAACAAGCCTGAAAGATACTGGAGCCATTGTCTTTACGAGTGGCACCTGTTTGCCAGGTTTTCACCATCGCACTTACCCAAGGTGCCACCGGAGTGGTTGTTCACCGTTTGGATGCATGATTTTTCTTTACTTTTTGAATGTTTTTTTGTATTTCTTCAGGACATTTTTCTGAATGTTTTTGGTATTTTCTGGTATGCATGGGAGCCTGATGCTCTGTTCAGCTTAGGTATAAAACCATTTGAGGTGCATGCTGTTGATTGGATCTGCGAGCGGTTCTCCTTCTAATGTAGTCAACTGATATGCCCCGGACCCGAATACAACAGTGACAACATATGGGCCTAGCCAGTTTGATTCAAACTTGCCCTGATGTTATCTGTTTGGTTGGTTGCAAGGATTCTCTCAGAGAACAAGATCACCTACCTCAAATGTATGAGATCTAACTCGGTGATTATAGCTTCTACTCATGTGCTGCTGATAGGCTTTGAGGTGATTATATGCGGCTTGTTGCTTCTCATCAAGTAACTCTAAGTCCTGAAGACGAGATACTCTATATGCTTCATCATCGATGAGATTGTGCAAGGAAACCCGTAATGATGGTATCTCCACCTCAATAGGTAAGATAGCTTCGGCACCATAGACTAATGAATAAGGAGTTGTGCCTGTAGGGGTCCGAATGCTAGTTCGATATGCCCATAGTGCTAGATTCAGTTGAACATGCCAATCATGACCGGCATCATTGACTGTCTTCTTTAGGATCCTCAATATGTTTTTATTGGATGCTTCGGCCTGACCATTGCCTTGTGGGTAGTAGGGAGTGGAAAAGCGGTGTTGGATATGAAATTTCTCACAAAGTTCACGGACATCCTGATTTTTGAAAGGAAGATCGTTATCTGTGATGATGGACATGGGCACACCATACCGGCAGATGATGTAGTTGAGGATGAATGAGGCGATCTACTTGCCGGTGACTTGGGTAAGTGGAACAGCTTCGATCCACTTTGTGAAATATTCGGTGGCAGTAATAATGAATTTATGGCCGTTGGATGAAGATGGATGAATCTTACCCACAAGGTCAAGGCCCCATTGACAAAAAGGCCATGGTGTTGTGATTGGTTGCAGTTCCTGGGCTGGTGCATGTATCAGGTCGCCATGAACTTGACATTTCTTGCATTTTCTGACAAAGTAGTAGGAATCTTTTTCCATAGATGGCCAATAATATCCATTGCGCAGGAGTTTCTTGGCTAGTGATGGACCACTTGAGTGAGTCCTGCAAATTCCTTCATTGATTTCTTCCAAAGCCTTTGTTATCTCACCTTATTCCAGACATTGAAGGAGAGTACCATCAAGACTGCGGCGATATAGGGTTTCAACAATAATGGTATATCGAGCAGTTTGGCGAATGAAGGTTTTACATTGGTTATTCGATTGGTTGGGAGGAAGGGTGTGATCGCAGAGATAGGTGTAGAACTCACTGTACCATGGTGATTCAGAACCGACAAGGCGACATATCATTTCGGATTCAGGGATATCATAAGCAGGAATCCAAAGCTGTTCTACCAAGAACTCGTAGTGTGTGGAATTCTGTGGAAGATCTAGGAGAGATGCGATGGTAGCCATAGCGTCAGCAGCTCGATTCTGATCTCTGGGTATCTGCTCAAAAGTGATAGTAGTAAATGATGTCTTTAGATTGTCCACCATTTGCTTATATGGCACGAGTTTATCATCCTTGGTCTGATATTCATCTGTTGCTTGTCGAATGACCAGTTGGGAGTCACCATATACTTGTAGTTTTTGTAATTTCCATTGTACGGCTAGCCTGAGTCCTGTGATCAAGGCCTCATACTCTGCTATGTTGTTGGTGCATGGAAATGTGAGCCTGTAATACTTCGGGATATTGTCACCTTGAGGTGTGATAAACAGAATGCCTGCCCCCGAGCCATGCCTAGTGTATGAACCATCAAAGTATAATTTCCATGGTTGTGTTGTTGTGATCATGAATATCTCTTCATCTGGAAAATTGGAAATGAGAGGATGATCACCTATGAGAGGTGCAACGGCCAACTAATCTGCAATAACTTTACCTTTGATAGCTTTACGGTTGACATACTTGATATCAAATTCACTTAGAATCATCACCCATTTGGCCAAGTGACCTGTCAATACTGCTTTGCTGAGTAAATACTTGAGTGGGTCAATCTTTGCAATGAGTTGTACTTTGTGCGTCAACAGATAGTGCCTCAGTTTAGTGGCTGCTAAGATTACTGCTAGGCAAGCTTTCTCAATAGGTGTGTAATTGAGTTCATAGCCCACCAGTGTGCAAGAGATGTAGTAAACAACACATTCTTTTCCTTCTACATTATGTTGTGCTAGTAGTACACCCAATGCTGTACTTGTTGCTGAAATATAGAGTAACAATGGTCTACTTGGATTTGGTGGCATTAGCAATGGTGGATTCATGAGATAATCTTTAAGTGTTTGAAATTCTTGTTGGCATTGGGCATCCCATTGAAAGCGAATGTTCTTGTGTAGCAGGTGTGTGAATGGGTGACACTTATCAGCCAATTGTGCAATGAATCTTCGGATGGATTGAAGCCGCCCTTGTAATGTCCTTAGCTGACTGATATTCTTTGGTGGTGGCATATCCATGATTGCTTTTACCTTTGCTGGGTCGACCTCAATACCTTTGCTTGAGACAATGTATCCTAGAAGCTTCCCGGAGGTCACTCCAAAGACACATTTCTTTGGGTTGAGTCGAACATGGTATTGTTCCAATCTATCAAAGATTTTATCTAAGATGTGGAGATGCCCTTCTCTAGTAAGTGATTTTGCTAGTAAGTCATCCACATAATCTTCCATCATAGTATGCATCATGTCATGGAAGATGGTGGTCATTACTCGTTGATAGGTCGCTCTTGCATTCTTGAGACCAAAAGGCATTACATTCCAGCAATATGTGCCCCATGAACATGTGAAGGTTGTCTTATGTGGATCTTCTGGTGCGATCTTTATCTGATTGTATCTGGAAAAGCCGTCCATGAGTGAAAGCATGGCTTGTCCTGCTGTCAGATCCACTATGATGTCAATATTTGGAAGGGGGAAGTCATCCTTGGGACAGGCCTTATTTAGATCTCTGAAGTCTGTACAAATGCAGATGCCCCCTTTTGGTTTGCCGATAGGCACAATATTGGAGATCCATTCTGCATAATCAATTGGTCTAATGAAACCAACATCTAGGAGTTTCTTGAGTTTTGTTTTGACTAGTACTGCAATCTGAGGATGCATCTTGCAAAGCTTCTGCTTGACAGGTTTGGCTCCTTCTGCAATGGTGAGGTGATGCATGACTAAATCAGGATCAAGCCCAAGCATGTCTGCATATGACCATGCAAAGTTGATCTGATGCTTCTGGAAGAACTCTATAAATTTAGGTTGTTCCTCTGGAGTGAGAAGAGATCCTAGATGTATGAGATGAGGATTTTCAGGAGTCCCCACATTGTATTCTTTGGTTTCCTTGATGAGAATTGTTGATCGTTCCTGTTGTGTATTAGCAGGGAGAATGTCAAACCCTTCATCCTCAGGCACCTCAGAGAGGTTTTCACCATTGGATACACTCTTTCTTTTTACTTTTGTTGAATCAAACAGTGCCACGGTGTGGTTTTCACTAAAAGATCCATGTTTTATTGTTATATTTTTGCAACTGAAAGGTTTGGCATCCACCCCGAAGTATGCTGCGCTATTAAGTTCAATGGCGAATCCAGCTTTGTGATCCCCGCTTGGTAGGTTATCCCTTAATTCCAAAAAGTCAATGATAGCTTCATCGTTTTGGAAGAAGTCAAGACATGGGGGATTTGGTTGGTTCCATTCGATGAGTTCAGGATGGATAATGGGCATTACTTCATCGATTAGGTTAAGTTCGTTAGAGGTATCAGTGAGGGTTAAGACGTTATGGTGAAGGTCGTTGATGGTACTCTCCTTGTCAGAATCAGGCGTAGGATGAGACGTAGGGTCTGTGGAAGATGTTTCTAGTTCACAAACCCAAGTGGTCTTTATCTGTGCTTCTTCGTAAATAGGGATGTCTTTGCGTGGTGGAGGTAGTGATGCATCTTCCTCATCTGAAGTGTTAAGTTGTACAGAATCAAATTCCCAATCATGTGAGTCGGTCTTTGAGTCACTTTCCAACATCCGATGACTATACCATACTGGGATGTCTTTTGAGTTAAATACTGCAGGTGTGATTGGTTGATGTACCTTTGTAGTGATCGGCGCTGCAGGAAGGTCGATGGGGATTAAGGAATCTGGTACAGGGAGTATCGGTAATATTGACTCAGTGGCTTCTGCTGGAACTGCTGGTGCCATAGATACTGCTGCGGGTTCTGATACAGTTGTTGCTGCTAATGGTGTTGCTGATGGGATTACGGGTTCGTTTGGTGGGATGAATGGTTTTGGTGTTGGTTGTGTTGGGGTTTTGAGCCTCGATGGGGTAGTTGGGATGGTGCTTGAGGCTGCTTTGATAATGAACAGTGTCCTTTTTGCAGTAGGTTGACATAATGGTTTGCTGGATTTTCCTGTGAATTTGAGTTTAGGAAATATCTCTTTCTCAAAGCCTAGGCCTGTATTACCTTTGGGCTTTAATTCTGGCAGCAGAGGTTCATGTTGTCCTTGTTTGCAATATCCCAAAGCACTCTGACCATCATACCCCATTCTTTGCATAATTAGGAGACCTTTGCCATACTGATCTGTAGGCAGTTTAACTTGCGGTATATCAGTGGTGATGGGATCTTTATAGATCCATTTTGCTAAGTCCTCATCTTGGGTTTCTTCTTCTTGACTCTTTCCAAGGATGAAAGGCATCAAAGCACATGTGGGCGTGATTAGTGGTTGCTAGAGTGACTATTGTGGTTTACCATGTGTTCTAGGAGAAGTGGGCATTTGTCCCACACAAAAGAGTTGACTCAAGTTGTATTCCCCAGGACCTTCCTCTGCTATTTTCATTTTAAGATTTTCTTGCTTTGGTATAGTGGTGTTTGAACTGGTAAGAGAGGCGAGACATATATATGACATGGAGGAAATGGCTTCTCTATGATTGGGAATGATAATCTCTGGCTGATGGCTAATATTATGGCAATATGCAAAGGGATTTGCATCACCCAAGATTGTGATCTCTACACCGTTATGTGGGAACTTGATACATTGATGGTAGGTAGATGGAACGGCTTGCATGACATGTATCCAAGGTCTCCCTAACAATAGATTATATGGCAGAGGAAGGTCCAGAACTTGACAGATGATGTGTTTTACCACGGGGCCCACTCAGATTGGGAGTACCACAGCTCCTTTGGATGAACGCTTTGCATCATCATAGGCTTTGATTGTGATCTTCTTACGAGGATCCACTGACTCTACTACATATCCCAATACTGTGACCAACTGTAGTGTACAAATGTTCAAGCCTGCTCCATTATTGATCAAGACTCGCTTGATCCTATGCTGGTTAATAAATCCTTCAATGTGTAGCGAAGCGTTATGAGGTTGCTGGAAGGAAGAGTTGTCACTTTCAAAAAAAGTGAGACAAGGTGATGACTTTAGATTTCCAACCATGGCTTGAAATTGGTCTATATTCAGGTTTGCAGGGACTGACGCCTCTTGGAGTGCTTGATCCAAGATAGTTTTATGAGATGGCGATAGGCGCAAAAGCTCTAAAATGGATATAAGCGCAGGGGTTTTGTCTAATTGTTCCACAAGATTGTACTACTTTGGGATGGAGGTGGTGCCTTGTGGAGCTGCCTTTATGGTAACCTTACTGCGACGCGTAACAACATTGCAATTTGAGTTGGGATTTTTGAAGGTTATAGTTGCAACTTGTTCACTAGCATCATACAGATGATTGACAGTGTAATTATGCGCAGCCTGTGTATAATCAGTGGTATCAGTGCCTCACCTGAAAGTGGAAGGACCCCTTTGATCTTGTGATGGAAGTGGATTTTTGAACATCAGATGATCATTATTTGTTATTTTTGGGTCATGTCCTTCAATTTCAATTTCTCCTCGGTCAATAAGGTCCTGGATAAGATCTTTCAATCGATGACAATTACTTGTCTTGTGTCCCCTCCCTTGGTGGAAATCACAGTGCTCAGTATCTCTCCACCATGTTGGTTTGACCTGAGGCTCATAGTTTGATAGTTTAGGTAGAGTGACCAAATTTTGAGAAATGAGTTGTCGCAATACTGTTTCAATGGGTTCCCCTAAGGGAGTGTATGTTCGTTTTTGTTTTTGCTGACGAGGTCTTGGTTCATCGTGAGATGTGATGCGACCTTGATTGGAAGGAACATTTGTGTTATTCTGAGGTGGAGGATTTTGTCCTGCAAACCTAACCACATGTTGTGCATTTTGGATAGTCCGGGCGTCCACAACCCCATCGTTGATGATATTCTTGTTTTTGTTCCAAAAGTTTGGTTTATCACTATTGAAGCGTGGGCGAGGACCATCCTTTGGTTCATTATAGATTTTGATGAGTCCTTTCTTGATGAGTGCCTGCTCACATTTCAAACCCTTGGTGATCATGTCATTAAAAGAGTTCGTGTCTTTGACATCCAGGTGAAATTCCATTTCTTCGTTTAAGTTGGAAATGAATATTTCCACTAGTTCTCGTTCAGGTAACTGAAGAGAACGTCTACTAGACATTTGGTGCCATCATTGCAGGAATACTGAGAATAGTTCACCTGGTTTTTGTTTGGTGTTGCACAGATCAGCCATGATGATGTCGCGTTCAATGTTATGAGAGTAATGAGTGAGGAATTTCTGGATGAGTTCCTCAAATGTTCTAATGCCACCTGGTAGTCGGGAAAACCATGATGTGGTTGTTCCTCCCAAGCTTTGGGGAAAAAAGTGCATTAGGTATGTGTCTTCATATGCTACTTCAAGACAAGCGGAATGAAATTCTCTGACATGATCACGGGGATCTCCCTTTCCTCTATATTTTTTGAATTTGGGTGTTTCGAATCCTCGTGGAAAGGGTGGCATATAAATATTCCTATCAAAAGGATAGGGACAGATGTCATTGAGTGAGAATTGGTTAGTTTTGACACCACTATGAAGTTGTTGGGCGAGATTCTCGACTTGTTGCCGCAACATCTCCATTTCATTTGGAGGAGGAGGTGGTGGGTTACCTCGAGGAATGTTATATCTGATGGGATCTCTACCTCTTTCCTCTTCATGGTGACTTTGTCTTTCTGATGCTTGTCTTAATTGGGCAAGATCAAAGTCAGAGGGGAGTATTGCTCCTTCTTGAGCGAGCTTTAAAAAGTGAGAATCCGCATTGCTCCTGAGTATTTCGTCAAACAGTCTGTTAAAGAGAGGGTTATGCTGAGCCCTTTCTATTGTTGCAGGAGTAGGAGTACTTGGGTTTTCGTCATTCGCATTTCCTCCAAGTGCTTCTTGAAATTCATTGAGATTTTCCTCTTCTTCTTCTTCCATTTCTATTTCTCGTTGCCTTGACTGTGATCAGGTTTGAGCCATTTTGTTTATGAGTCTCTGTTGAAGTTGAGTGAAAATGATGATGAGTTTTTGATGAAATGAGAGATTGATGGTTGGTGAATTGTGTTGCATGTAGATCTCTAGCACTTTTAAGGTAGATGTAACCGAAATTTCCTTCTTTGAATTGCTTGTTTGTTTTGATATGATTTGATGTGATAAGGTGTAGAGAAATCTGAGATGTGTTATAGATTGAACTACCTAGTAATGAGAGGATTCACTCATGAACTAGTTTTAACCTGCGTAGATGTGTCTCTTAGGATGAGCTTATCCTAGATGTAGAAACAATCTAAAAAGTGATGTGATATGTTTGATTTCAAGCAATATCTAAAAGAGAACTTGGGACAAGAACCTCTTAATGTTTTGAGAGTTGGAATGGATTGATGATGAAGTGATGATGTATGAATAAGATGATGGATGAAATTTTTTTCAACTTCAATAAAAACTTTGTGTCACAAATGGGACAAACTCTACCTCTTCCCTTTCGGGTGTTGGTGGTATTTCCCGAGCTGTGTTGTATGTGATACAGACGTTTGGGAAAAAGTTGGGATTAATCTTACCTCCTTGGTTCTTGTGATAACTCAGAGCTCTATATTGCATAAAAGATTTGTGGTTCAATGATTCTGAATCAAATTCGTTTGTTTTGCCTTGAAGGTAGAGGCACATGTGATGCAGAAAAACTCTATGGGAGACAAAGATTTGTCTATTTATGTAAAAGAATTTTCTCCTTTTGATCAAAGCCTTTGAGCTTAATGGTCTTCTTTTCAAGTTGATATTCTGATGACGCTTCTTCTTTCGCAAGATGTGAAGAATGGTCATAAAATTTGACTCTTTTTTGTTTTGCACTTTTGTTTTTGATGTGTTTGGTTGTTTTGAGAAATGTTGGGTTGGATGAATACTTTGTTTTTGGAAGTGATTTTCTGATTTTTCTTTGACAAGAAAAGAAAAGCAAACACACAAACACAAGAATGTTGCCTAAAAGGCACAAATGAGTATGGGTCTAGATCAACCCAATCCTTGGATTTGTATATGACCCTTCCTTTAGATATATTTTAAGGTGTATTTCCAAAGCCTGAAGTCGGCTCAATTTGCACTTGGTCTTTAAAACAAACACACTTCAAACACTTTTTATCCCTAAAGTCAAATGGCCAGTTGTGATAAATTTAGCCCACATCTTGATATTTCTTCGACTTTGGTACTACATACCTTATGAATCTCGCCTTGGCAGGTAAGGATGTGATATACTAAGTCTTGCATGAGCATAACAAATAGATGATCCCTATGATGGGGGAGTCACCACTTTTATCAAGCCACAAGTGACTTTTCAAAAAGCTATGTTTCTACTCAGGGAAATATGTATGGTGAGTATCTTGGGAGCAAAACCATCTATGCTCTTGCACTAAATTATATCGCAAATATCCTCAATCAATAGAACGGGTGGGTTACTACTTAAAGGTGTTTAGTCATGTTCGATGTTTTTGGACATAAGTTCATTCTGCAGTGACTCACTTAAGAGCCTTGTAACTAGTGGTGGGGCCCATTTGTCCTTTCGGCTAGTTACACTCTAGGAACAACTATACCCAAGGCTACAGCTTTCGCTCTCACCTGATTTCTATAGCGGCTCTAAGGATTTACCACGCGAAGTCATTCCCAAGAGTGATGTGTCTCTTGGTAGGCCTCTCTTAAAAAGATAAAAATTTTGAGTGTTACTAACACTTTTCTCTTGCACCTAGGACCACAAAAGCCAAGGGAGAGGATAGTGTGTGTTAGAAGTGGGACCACTCGACCGACTTTTTGCACAAGTGCGCCAAGCACAAAAAACACTTGTTCTTTTTAATCCGCCATTGCAATGTGATCTAACTATTTGGAGATGTTGCTCCAACAGTCATGGTGTTCTTTTTAACTTCAATGGCAAAATGTGTTGTAAGCTAGAAATTGGAAATCCTGGTCAACCTAATGAAAAAAAAACACATTTGCATGAAGTAAAATCATTTGCAAAAATCAAAACAAGTGGATTGTGTATTTTATGTGCACCAAAATTTGAAGTGTGGATTTGTAAATTTTTTAGTTTGATGCAAGGAAATCAAATTTGTGTTGTTGATTTTAAGCACCAAAAGAAAATGAGTCCTAACTTTGCAATGAAAGAAAATGTTTGTTTTGTTCAGTTTTAATGCACCAAAGAACGAGTGACCCTAACTAGAAAACAAGGAAAGTTTGTTTGTTCAAGTTTTAAAGCACCAATAAGAAAGTTTGTGATTTTTAATGGTGAGTTTTAAACCTGCACAAACAATAACCGGTTAGTAAAATCCATGTCTAAGGGGGGCTTCCACAAGCCTAAAAACTTGCACTTTTTCGGTTACAAGGCCCTTTGTACAACGTTCTGTGACAATAGCGCTAGTCTGTGTTTGAACAGAGGCGCTATTTAACACAAACGCGCTAAAAGAAAGGGAAAGACAGAGAGGCAAAAGCGCTGAAACAAGGTGAATAGCGCCAAAACAATGTCAAAAGCGCCAAAACAGTTCCAAAAGCACTGAACTTGAGACAATAGCGCTATTGTAAGAACAATAGCGCTAAAACCATAAGTATCGATAGTGCTAGAATGAGTTCAATAGCGCCAAAGCGCAACCTGTGTGGCATTTTAAACATTCAAACATGTTAGTGGTAAAAAATAATGATCTTTTTGGTGTTTGGATTCACATCGGGTTCACCAAATGATGCCCTACAAAATGGACAAGGTTAGTCTGAGATAAATAACACAAGACACACGAAATTGTTAGTGTTAGTCACTCAAAAACTAATCTAAACAGACATATCAAAAGAGACACTAAAATCATGCTAATATATCTAACTAATGAAACAAAGATAATGAGGCATCTCCAAATGCCTCTTAGCATGTTCTTAGCTCCTTCTCCCTTGTTCCTCTCCTCTCCAAGTTCCAAAATAGTGTAGCTCTCAACAACTTTTTGCACTATGGATGCTTATGGAGGATTGAGATTGAAATATTGCTCTAAATGTAAATAAAGAAGCTAATATTTAAGCTATTGATACTAAAATGATTTATTTTAACCAAAATGACAATATATGAGTTTGCTATGCTAAATGCTCTCTAAAAATGCTTATAGGTTAAATGCATACAAGTTTTCAGGATCTGGATTATGAAGAAATGAGCTCTATTTATAGGAAAAATGGAGCAATGGATGGTTGAGATTGAGTAATCTCAACAAGGGTCAGGATTGAATGATTTCAAATCCATGTGAGGGCTTTCAACCCAATCCCAAGATGACAAGTGTCAATGTGAGATAGGTTGAGAGGAGAGGGAATAAGCATTGAATGCTTGACAGGACCTTGGGAGTTAAAGTCAAGGTTGGTTGAATGAATAAACTCTTGTGCAAATGTGAAAAGGATAAATGTGGTCAAAACAATAAATGTTTGGGGAGACAAGTTTGAAATAACCATAAATGGTTATGTAAGAGCCATAAATGGTCATGTAAGAGCCATTAGTGGTCTTGGAAGACTTTGGGGGTTAATTTGTTGAACACACAAAGCATTAAATGCTTTTCAAAGACTTTTGAAGTCTTTGAGAAGTGACTTCATTTTGCTCAGGAATGTGACAATAATTTGGGGATGGATTAGGCTAATTAGGAAGGGGTTAGAAGAATCTAGAAGGGGATTAGATTTTGCAAGTGGATTTGGTGGGTGAGGGAAAATAGGATTTTATTAAAATAAAAATTCATTTATTTCAATAAATGTGTGCAAGTTGCATTCGTAGGAAAATGCAAGTGGGGGGGGGGGGGGTAATGATTTAAATAAACGTTTTTATTTAATTTATTTAAAAGAGGAAAAGGGGGTTTTAATTAAATAAATAGATTTTATTTATTTAATTGATTTGAATTCGATTTAATGAATTAATTAAAATAAATTGAATAATTTATTTAATTAATAGAAGAATGTTTGGGGATAAATTAATTAAATATTTATTTAATTAACTGATGGCTAGTGGATTTTTAATCAAATAAATAGCGAATATTTATTTAATTAAGGTAGACATATTTGTGTGACTACAATAGGCTTTTGCCAGATCCAATTTTATCAGGAACCCTTCTTTGTTAGCAGCATTAAGAGAATGGATATTCTCATGAACAAGAATAATAGAATCCAAAATCTGCCTACCAAGGACAAATCCTTTTTGCTCCTCAGAGATGACAAAGGGGAGAACAGCCAAAAGTCTGGAAGTCATGACTTTAGAGATAATCTTATAAAAGGAATTACTACCAGTGAGGAGATTAGAGAAGAACCTAACAACTTCATCCCCTATGTCATCATCTTTAAGAAGGATTTTGTCATCAACAATTAATCTAGATATTCTGTTGGTAGCTTTATGTTTCATAGAGGTCATGCGAAAGAATTTAGTGTTTCTATCCCCAACTTCCAACCGAATAGCCCTAGATCTTTGTCTCTAGTAGATTTCTTCCCTGGATATAGTGTTGTGAAGTTTGGCTAGAATCTCATCTTCCTTAGCCTCGGGAAACTTATTATAACCATCTTTTTGAATAGAGTTTTGGATATGTTCTAATTCCTCCTTCATCTTCTTTTTTTATTCAAAAATATCTCCAAACACCTTCTTATTCCAGATCTTGATGTTATCTTTGATATTATGGAGTTTTTTAGCAACTTTGTATATGGTAGATCCATTCACATTAATATTCCACCAATTGACAATGGAGTTTTCCAAAGAGGGGTGTGAAATCCACATTTTCTCAAACCGGAAAGGAAAACAACATTTTCTCTTAGTAGACTCAGCAACAAAAGAAATAGGATAATGATCCGAACTAATTCTGTTAATGACAGACAAAGAACATCTATGTGTAAGGATCCAGTCATGAGTGATAAGGGATCTATCAAGCCTTACCTGAATGAGGTCTCCTCCATCCCTTCGATTAGACCAGGTGAGGAAGCTCTAGTAAGATCAACATCAATCAAGGCATTGGCATTGATGAAGTCCATCAGGTCAGTCCTGCTATCCAGTTGAGCTTGAGTTCCTCCAAATTTGTCAATTTCTTGCAATGGGGTATTGAAATCTCCCATCAATAGCCAGCTATCCTGAGAAAAAAACCTTCTTTTCTGCTGGATTTTATCCCAAAATTTACTCCTAGCAACCTTGGAATTTGGGGCGTAAATGTTGGTGACCACCCAATCCTTTCCTTCAGTAATACTTTTAACTCTCATAAAAATAATATTACCATCTTCAACTATCAGATCTCCATCAATAGTTTTCTTGTTCCAGAATATAGCCACCCCACCTGACGCTCCATTCAAGCTACTACCACAAACACCTCCATGTTTGAAGAATTTTAAATTTTCAAATTTTTCCTTACTCATTTTGGTTTCCTGAACCAGGATGATATCCGACTTTTGATCTCTAATAAGATTCCGTAAAACATCCTGTTTATGGAGACCATTTAGGCCTCAAATGTTCCAGGAAATTACCTTCATTTGGAAACCTGGGAGCAGGATTCCTGAATGGTTCACTGCCTTCCATCAGCTATGTTTTGTTTGCTCTCCTGGTCCATGTGCCACTTCATGGTTTTACGTCCTTGAAGGGATTTGGAAAGACCAATATCTGCCTTAGATCTGGTCTTAGTTTTAACCCCATTGGAGCATCCTGTCTTCTTATTTTTCTTTTTTCCCACCCCTATTATCTCTTCATCATCTTCATCTTTATGAGAAGATTGCTTATTATTCCACAATTCTCCAAATTTCTAAGAGGAGATGAGCGATTCAGTTCTAACACTCTGAAATAGAGAATTTCGGTTGACCTAAGGCGATCCGAACTTGTTCTTTTTTTCAACAATAACTTCTGGTCCTTCAAAGTCATTTGGACAAGCTTTATTACTTTTCATTACTGAATCTTGAAGGGCCTCGTATTGGGATTCATTAATGTCGTCAATCTCACCCTCTTCAAGAATTTCTTCTATGGTTACATTCTCTTCCTCTTGAGTCTGTAAAACTTCAAATACATTGACTGTTTTGATCTCAAATCCATTATTTTCATTCTTTTTATCTTCCTTCTGAGGAGTAACCTTGAAAGGACTAGCTTTCCTATCATCTTTTGTTATATCTTTTAGGTTACTAGGAAGTCCGCTTCCTCCTTCCACTTTACTGTCCTCCTTTTTGTTAGTCTTCTCTTTCCATATCTTTTTAACATGAATGATAGGCTTCTGGGTCTTTGTGGGGATACTTGGGCAGGCCTTAGCCCAATGTCCAACCTTCTTACAAGAGAAACATTGGGTCGTGGTCCAACAACTTTTCCCACTAGAGAGAAAGCCATAAGAGATATACTATGATCGATAACCACATCTGGTACATAAATAGCAATTTTGCCTATTTTTCTATCAGAAATGTCTTCCACAGAGGGAAAGGACAATTTACCAGTGGGTTTGTTTGCAAAAAAATGGTTCTAGGGTTTGAGAGCCTTCACCTCTGTCGTCTTTTCCAAGTCAACGTTAACGATCTCGGGACCCGATTTTGAAGAATCTTCATGATTTTTTGGGTCAGGAGGAGGGTCCCAATGCCGTGGGTCCCCATCCTATCTCCCATCCTCATCATCCCCCGTAGATCCCATAGGTTGTCCTTGATCCGCAGAGGCAACAGAACCAGAGGAACTAGCCGCGTTGTTCCCTCCAGTCGCAGAATTCAAATTTCCCTCTAGCTGCATTGTTCCCTCCATTTCTTTCTCTATTTCATTAGTGGAATAGTTGATATATCAGATGGATGTTAAGTCTACATTTTTGCATGGGATACTGGAAGATGAGGTATACATAGAGCAACCAGATGGTTATGCTTTGACTGATGAGAAAGACATGGTATGCAGATTGCATAAGGCTTTATATGGATTAAAGTATGCACCCAGAGCATGGTATGAAAGGCTTCATACACATCTAATGAAGATAAGCTTTCTAAAAACCAGTGATGATAGTAACATATATCTCAAGTCCGAAGGAGTTGAAATACTGGTCAGTGAAGTATTTGTTGATGATATTATATTTGGAGGTAATGATGTCATGAGCAACAATTTTGCAGAGGAAATGAAAATTGAGTTTGAAATGTCTTTAGTAGGGGAAATAAAAAATTTCATAGGCTTGCAGATACAACAAATGAAGAATGGTATTTTCATTACACAGTCTAAGTATGCGAAAGAGGTTTTGAAGACATATGGCATGAGTGACTGTAAACTAGTTGGGACACCAATGGTTACAGGTTGTAAGTTGTCCAAGGAAGATGAATCTAAGTCTGTTGATGAGAAGGAATACAGGCCAATGATTGACAAATTGCACCATGTTGTTCACAATAGACCAGACATAACCCATGCAGTTGACACAGTTGCTAGATTCCAGAAGAATCCTAAGGAGAAACACTTGATAGCAACCAAGAGAATCTTTTGATACCTGAAAGGTACCGTTGACTATGGATTATGGTATCCATATGGAGGAAACTTTGATTTGAAGGCATATATAAATGCTGATTGGATAGTAAATGTTGATGACCGGAAAAGCACAACCGGTGGAGCATTTTTTCTTGGAGGAAGGCTTGTTTCATGGAGTGGTAAAAAGCAGAGTTGTACTTCATAATCTACTGTTGAAGCTGAGTATGTTGCATCTTATATGAATTGCACACATGCTATTTGGATGAGGCACATTTTGGAAGGTTTCAAGATGAAGATTTCAGAACCTATAAAGATTTTAAGTGATAATACAAGTGCCATAAATATTTCCAAGAATCCTGTTTTGCACGCACGAACCAAGCACATTGAACTAAAGTATCATTTCATGAGGGAAAAAGTTTAGAGCAAAGATGTTATCTTAGAGCATGTTTCTACCAAGGAGCAACTTGCACATTTTTTTACCAAACCTCTGCCTAAGACTACTTTTGAGTATCTTAGAAGTCAGTTAGGGGTTGTCCCTCTTCATGAAGTTAGTTGAACATGATGTTGACTACATCAATCCCTGAATCACTTGTAAAATTTTACAAGGGTTGGTGTAGAAGTGGATGTATTCCATAGGGGGAGCATCAAGTTGCAGTATGTTGTTGATGCACAGTGAAAATTTGACATTACATATTTTACTTTCAATTCGACATTGTTGTCAAAGGGGGAGAAGAATTATGTGATTATGGGAAGGAAAACCAGTGACAGACTGAAGACAGAGAGAGCATGTGAATACTTGGTAATGTAAACTAGGATTCCTATTCACAATCACAACAACAAAGAAATGGTGTTGATATTTGTATTGCCATCAATGGCAAAGGGGGAGATTGTTGGCATTTGCATAAAGATTGCATTAATGATATGTTATGTTGTCATTGATGTCAATTGAACCGGTAATGATATTGCTAATATTGTTGTTATTGTTGACATTGTCTTGTAACCGGTAGGAAGATCTTTGTGAAGAATATTTTAAACCGGTATGTAAGTTTGTGAGTTGAACTGGTAATCAGAGTAAAAGGTTAAACCCTTTCTATGCTATATAACTGGTAAACCCTACCAGTTGTTTTTGTTACACCCTAACCGATTAAGGTTGTTGAATTAGTTATGTTGATTTATGATCTAATGTTGAGCGGTAATGATGGTGACACGTAAGGTCATTGTATGAAGACAAGGTCAATTTTTTTGGTGTGCTTGTTTGTTTGTTTGTTTGTCTAGGGAACGAGAAAAGTGTATTGCATCTAATGCAAAGTGCATGATGAGTTACTGAGCTCGATGAAGCGGTAATCAAGGAGCGGTTGAGGTTTTCTTGATTGATGTGTAAAGGTTTCTATGAAATCTAACGGTCATGCTTGTATCGACTTGTTCGTAATCTCGATGAGAGGATTAGATTTTTGTTGTGTTACCAACCTATCTGAGTTGTATTTAAGGTCGATGAAGTTGTTTTGTTTAGTGTTGGCAAGAGTTGGTAGAAATCAGTTGAGTGTGTGGTTGTCGAACTGGAGAATGAGTCTGCAGTTTGAGTAAAGGCAGATAGAAGGTTAAATGGATCTGATCAAGCAAGTGTAGTGCTATTCAAACAGATCAAGAAACTCCTGTTGTTTTCTAACAATTACAACATAATTGAAATCCCCTAACTGGGTAAGCTCTAACAAACTTGGTTACTTATTAAATCCTCTAACAAGGTGGTCCATTAGATTGGATTTTTAAATCATCTGCTGAGGTTACTTGTTACAGGGTATTTGCTTCTAACAAGACATTTGTAGTCAATCCCTTAACCAGGTGATTCCTATCAGGATCAGTTCTTAACAGGACTTCGGTAAAAGCTTTAACAGGCTTGGCTCCTAACAAGGCAAACTTTAGAAGAGTTCAAATATTATCTTGTGAGTCCCATCTCACTGTGGTTTTTACCTATTTGGGTTTTCCACATATAAATACTTGTGTCATGTGGTGAATGTTTTTGTGGTTATGATCTTATGGTTGATTTGATTAACTACTTAACTATTTCTGATAAGGCATGATAACCAGAAGCATTGAGAAATGAAGCATTGGCATATGATAAAGCATTTGGATGTTTACAAGTTAAATGTTGTTAAATGTTAAGTTGCTATAATAGTCAACCAGTATTCTTATGATTATTGATCTTGACAGTGGTATTTCATTGATAAGTTTACTTTGTATGTTTGAGTTTGAGTTTGGGAAGTTTGTATTAGTTTTTCTATTTACTGATTCACCCCCCCCTCTCTAAGTAATCTACCAGATACTTATTCTTTCATCATACCATCAAATTGCCCTTGGGCAACATTAACAATAACAACAAATTAGCACAAAACTAGCAGTAGCTAAATTGTCAAGAGTATAAAGTCTTAAAAACACATATAAAAACCAGTATACAACATCGAACCAGAGTCTTAGAACTAGAAAGGGACCACAAAATATCATTAAAAGCTTACCTAATTAGCCTGCTTGAGAACATTGCTCCAATATCCAGTGAGGAGCTCAAACAATTCCTTATAGTTCCCTTCAATGTCTGCATCCTTGCGTAAAACCTTCTTCTACATGAGGCACATAGAGGTAAATGAACTGTGCATCACCCACAAACTGAACCTAGAGATACTCACCATCTTTTGTTCTAGCTCTGACACCTTCTTCTTTGATGCTTCCAACTGGACATCGCCATAGATCTGCACGATGCACAATAATTCGCTTTCACCCCTTTAATCTCCAACTCCTTTGGCATCGTTTCCTATGTAAGGTCCAGGGGTTTATTCCTCTTACTCTAATTCAAGTCCTCATTGGTTGATTTAGCTAAACTGCCAACTTTCCAAGTGCCATCGTTAGTCTCCTCATTTTCCTCTACATCCTCATTCTTAGTAGAGTCCTCATCAAAGTCTTCCTCATATTCCACCAATATTTGTTTCACAATACTTCCCATCGAGCGACCGACCAGTCTATTAGAACACCTACTGATAGCACTAACACTTCTAATAACATCCTCCCTGACCTCCAACTCACCCTCACTATCAACCTCAATTCTTTGTTTTTTGGCAGGGGGTGTGGAACCTTGGGTCTTCCTCTTCTTCTCAACCTCAAAGGAGGTGACTTGTTGTAGAATAACTATGGGGTGAACATTAGGGGTTTCCGAAGAGCTAGGGTGAGAGGGGTTTTTGACAGAAAGAGATAAGTTTAAACGTTTCTTTCAACCTCCCCCTAGAGAGTCAAGGATAGTTGTCACATGGGGGGGAAACAGAGCCAGGGGCTTCATGCTCAAGATTTAATAGCTGTCTAGGAGAGCTAAGAGCAAGGTAAAAATGATATAGATGAAAGATCAAGCCTTGATGGAATAGAATAGGTTTCCGACCATGGGATATGGTCACCTCTAGGGCTTCAAGCACATAACTCTTGAACAAAGTATGCAGGAAAAAATGGAAGAAAGAGCAAGTCATGATTGCAAAAATAGTTTAACAGAGGGAAATTATAGAAGCAGTAAACCTTAAACCTACCCTCTAAAGTAAAAAACTTCACATCATAAGGCACACCTTATTCCATGGCTCTGACAATTTTTTTCGTGAGCAAAGCCTCCTGTAGCTTCACTGGTTCTTCTTTCTCCCTAAAGAATTGGACTAGGCTTCCATTGTTCAAACACAGCTCTGCCTCTTCCATTTTGTACCCTTGGTGGAAAGTCTTGTAGCAACAACAATGGTGTCCTCAGTAACTTCAAACGAAATGCCACCAACCAAAACTTTCTTCTCATTCCAGGATTTGGCAAATTGAATTGATGGATTTTCATCATACCCAATAATCGCTTGTAAAAACTCTAAAATCCCACCCTCAGTACAAACATGCCAAACAACATGGTCATTTTTTAATTCGGAATGCATGATATGATCAATTTGAACCCTATCCCACCCATCATGGACAACACAAAAAGCACATAAAAAAGACAGAGACAGGCCAAAGACTTAGTACTTAACACACTTAGTAGGTTAAAATGAGCTACTAACAAGGTATTTAGGAACTTTGAAAAGATCACCTTAAAAAATGAAGTTTATGAGCTATAATAATTAACACTCCATTCCCATAAATTTCAAATGTGCTAGTCATTTTTGGTAGTACCCAATGGCATATTTTGGCGACATTTTTTGGCCTTCTCACTGCCACCCCAAGAGAAATTCAATAAAATATGATTATCTTTAAAGGCTTCAGTCATATCAACATTAAACCCACATGAAAAAATGATAACAACTAGTTATCATGGAGTCGCCTTTGGAAAGAGCCACACAAGCCTGCCATGCACAGGGGAGCCAACTCATCTTCTTGATAATGCGATGCTCCCACAAAAAATTAGAACCATCCCCACTATCCCTTGAGAATCAAGTCCACATCATCTTTATCCCATATGAAGCACTATAATTCCATATCATCTTTCACATCAACATCCTTGTCAGCAAGGAACACCTCTACCACCAAGTCAAAAGCTAAGTGTAGCCTAGGCCGCACTGACTATGCCCCCTCGTCATCGTGGCCCATGAATCTTAGGTTCACGGCATCAACATCTCAAAGGTAATCCATAGACCCCACCCCCTCATCCACCTAAGCGTCCCCATCAACAATAGCCTCCTCAACCACCAAGTTGTAAGCCAAGTGTAATCAAGGCCCCACCTACAATGCCACCAAGGCATGTCCAAATACCTAGCGACAAGCCCCTTCACATAGATAGCCATTTCACTAATTTGAAATATGTGGTAATACAAATCCCCTTCCCACTAAAGGGAATTAAAAATTAAATCCAGAAACTCCCTCCTCGGCCACAAAATAACCAGGCCAAGAAAGTCAACACACAACTAGGTATACCAGTAACTAGTCATTTGAAACAAATACTAAGCTTGCTCTCCTCTGAGAGGAGTTTTTGTATATTTTATAGAAAGAAGCTCCCCTTCCTCCAACATCCGAGAAAATCCAACCCTAGGCCAAGAGCCACCATAGCATTAGCCACTTTATTACCCTCTCTATAAGTGCGTTTTAAAACATAAGTATCCATGCATAACAACAACTTTCAAATATCTCTTATTATTCCATCAATCGACTAGTCATCCCTACTATTGCCATTAATTGTGTCAATAATTATTTTTGAGTCACCCTCAATATCGAGGTTGCAAATATTGATAGAGAGGGCTAACTTCAAACCCCACAACAAAGTCGTTGCTAGTGTCAACCCTAATACTCTCAGAGTAAGCAACCACTAGAGAACTCGTCTCTAACCTTAAGACTCCTCCAACAACAACCAACCCCTACCTAGCAACACCATCGAAATTGAGCTTGTGTCTCCCCTCTATAGGAGAAGCCCATCTAGTATTCTGCCTCTTTAGCCTCTTAGAATTATTAAATCTAGCATATGAGGGAGGAAGATTCCAATTCTTAGCCATTCTATCATCAAAAGCCATAGGGGGAGAAGAGGGACAAGGCTAATTGCAAAGCGATATATTCTCCATAAGCAACTTGGAAAAACTACTAAACACCTCATCAAAAAATCTTTCTTCACCTCTAAATATTCTATTATTCCTCTCCTTCCAGATGCTCAACACAAGGTGCATAGGGATATGCCTCCAAAGTTAAACAATGAGGGGGTGATTGGAAGGGAAAATCCAATCAAGGGCATGAGTATGAGGTTTATAATTTATGAACCAAATGATTTGTAGATTATTAAGAACTTTACCCCACATATCAAAAGCAAATTGACCGTGGAAGAAAATGTGGGGAATGGATTCTTCCTCAAGTTTACATAAGACACATCTGTTTGGGAGTTGAAAGACCCTTTTAATAAGACTTTTTTGTGTGAGGATCTTGTTATGAATCACCATCCACCAAAAAAAGTTGACTTTTGGGATGAGATGAGGGATCCAGACTTTCCTCCAAAGTTCACTAAGATTACCTTCTTTCAACAGCAAAAAGTAAGCTAATTTGATAGAGAAATTATCTTTTGAGTTTTTAGATCAGAGAAACCAATCCTCCTCACTGAAGATTGGGATTCTAACACACTTTAAAAGATGCTATAACTAGGTGGCCAAGTGGAGAAGGTGGGGTTGGGATTGACATCATTGTGAAATATCTAACCATTGCTTATGCAAAGAGATATAATCAATCACCCAAGGACCCAAGAAAGTCAAAGCACTATATTTAATAGCCTTAAAGTTAGGATGAGATCATAGGGGCCAAAATTCTAACCAATTATCCTCCCAAAATCCATCCATTACCAATTTGCCACCTTAATTCCATAGATAACAGGCCTCTACATTTGATAATATTATTCCAAATTCTAGAGCCACTTGGGAGAATAGTAGAGAAAAGGGTTCTAAAAAAACTACTCGAATCCAGGTACTTGGCTCTCATGATTCTACACCAATCATTCTCATCTAAGGAGAGAGCCCATCCCAATTTTCCCAAGAGTGCCTTATTAAGAAGGTCAATCTTCCTTATTCCCAAGACACCAAATTTCTTGGGGTGGTAAACCATATCCCAATTAACTAGAGCCATTCTTTTCTTTTCCTCCATCCATACCCATAAAAAGTTCCTTTGGATTCTCTCCAGTTTTTCAGCAAAGGAAGTGGGGATCTTGAAAAGGGAGAGGTAATACACTGGTATTCATTGAAGGGAGGCTACTGGAAGTTGCAATTTACTAGCTCCACTGAGAAGTTTACCCTTACACCAATAGAGTTCCGAAAAGAGGGGACCACCTCCTTGACAGTTAGAGGGAGACCCAAGTAGGTTCCTGAGAGAGACATGCTCTAACATCCCAAGATATTCCCGATTTTCTTTTGAAGGCCCTCCCTAGTGTGAAAAAAGTAAATACTACTCTTTACATAGTTAATATGTTGGCCTAACACATTAGCATACTAATTTAACTAAAGCTTCCATTTTCTAGCCTCCGCCATAGAATTCTCCCTAAAGAGAATAGTATCATCCACGAATTGTTGAAGGATAGAGGGAGATAAGGAGAGGCAACCTTAACCCCCTGCAAAATGCCCCTATCCACCATGTTCAAAATATTTCTCCCTGAAATTTCAGCTAGAATTATGAAGAGGTGCAGGGATAGAGGATCCCCTTGCCTCAAACCTTTTTTAGCGACAAAGAAGCCCCTACGTGTTCCATTAACCAAGATTGAGTATTTAATAGTGGTTATGCATTCCTTGATTAAGCCTATCAGCTTGTCCTAGAAGCCAAGTTTCCTCAAGACCTTAAAGAGAAAATCCCATCTAACTCTGTCATAAGCCTTGGAGATATCAAGTTCTAGAACCATCCCCAGATGGCCACACCTATCCATTGAGTGAATAATCTCATGAGTGGAAATAACAACATCAAGAATTTGCCTTCCTTGGACAAACCCCTTCTGAGTGGAGCTAATAAATTTATTAAGCATTGGCTTGAGTCTATTGACAAGAATCTTAGAAAATTTTGTAATAAATAGGAATGCACACCATCATATTTATTCTAGATGCATATGTAGCTAATAATGGTATAGTATAATGATACTAAATGCTTGAGATTTATTGCATTAGGTGAAGTGCAATGAATGCTTAAGTAATTGATTTAGTGCAAAAATAAATAGTATTTATAACTTTTTGATACTAGAAACTGATGTAATTGTGATGATTGATGTAAATATAAAATTATGACAATGGTATTTAGTGATGCATGGTAGTAATCCTAGAGAGTGATTATGGACAATTCAAATAAACTTGGGGTTTTATACAAGTCCTAATCACTCAATTTGAACTTGTTGGTGTGCATCAATGGACAAGATACCATTATGATATTTGTATTAGGATTCAATTGTGTAATTTTTGAGCCAAATTCATTGATAGATGAATATTTTATGAGTAGTGGTTCGCATGAACTCATCTTGATATAGATATAATAATTCGACACATTGTGAAAAATAATGATAACATTAGATTAAGTTAGCTCAAGACCACAATAAAATTTGAAATTGAAATTAGAAAGTCAAGGCCACACATAGAGTCTTGGACTAAGCAAATAAAATATTAAAAAAACAAGTAAGATGGTATTTTTTGAGTGCTAAATGGAGTTTGGATTCAGTGAGTATGTTAAATGGGACAAACCATATGCTAGGACTATATACTTAAGACATTCATGCAATGTGGTGTAAAACAAGAAGGAAAAGTGTGAAGAGATGCAGTGTCCATCTCTATAACAACATATTTACAACATCTAACAAAACGATATAAAATGAAAATATGAAGAATACAAAACATACACTTGTAGATTTTATAATAATAAAACAAATGTTTAAAATCTTTCTTATATTATAATAAAAAATACAAGACAACAAAATAACATTATGACAATGAATATAAATAACCTTCAAAATGAATCTTTGAATTAAAAAACTGTAAAAAAAACCAAAAAATATCTAAACCCAAAAGATATTTATATTCACTTACCTACTAAAGCCATGGATTGAAGATCAGTCAGATCATCAAAATATGAACCTTCATTAATGTAAACGGTGGGGTAATCCGGGCAATCCAGTCAAAAGTTTTTGCAGTGCTTTGCTTAACGATTTGATTGATGGGAATTTTATTGTGAAAATGCCCATGAATTCCAATTAAAAAAGAAGAAAGAAGACAAGATTTCTACTGCAATGATGACGCACAAACTTTTTTTTAAGCTGCTTCATTTGTCTCCCTCTACAGTAGACAAGAACTGACTTCTCCACTAAGAAAAGCCCATTTGACTAACTCTCTGATAAAAAATCATAGATCAACGTAGCTATGGCCGCCAGACCATTTGGGATTTAGTCAAAAACAAAACAAAAAATGGTTTTTGTTGTAATCTCTATTGGACGAATCAAGGACCAGTCAATCAGAAGTGTACGACTGGTTTTGAAGAGAAACAAACAACTTCCTCTTACAGTGTTTTGATCCAACCCTTTGGAATATGTTTGCAACACAAGCCTTTTCATGGTCATATATTCAAAGGCTTGACTTGAACAAATGAACTAGGAACCAGTTAAAGGTTATTTTGGGTATGTGTTATGAATCTTTAGTTTGTAAAAAGATCATTATGAGTTCTTTCATCGTGTATATACATTCAAAAGCTTGGTTTGAATAAATGAACTAATAATAGGAGGTGGGTCATGATCATTTAGGTTATTTTGGGTATGTGTTATGAATTTCTAGTTTGTAAGAAGATCATTATTAGTTTGTTCATCTTGTATATACATTCAAAAGCTTGATTTGAATAAATGAATTAATAATAGGAGGTGGGTCAAGATCATTTAGGTTATTTTGGACATGTATTATGAATTCTTGATTTGTAAGAGGATTGTCTTGGTTTGTTCATCTAGTACATTCTAGGGAATATGTTATGTATTCTTGTGAGAAGAAATGATGAATGCAAGTTGAGGAAACTTGGCGCTATTTGGCTGATTGGAGACACCTTGGTCTCTTGGTCTTGGGCAAGCATAATCATTAGTCTTTTCACCATGTGCATCCTTGGGAATCTGATTGGTATTCTTGTGAGAAGAAATGGTCAATGCAAGTTGAGGAAACTTGCCATTATTTGGCTAATTGGAGACACCTTGGTCATGGGATAAGTGGAAGTTAAAGGCTAATAGGATTTTTAATTGAAGACCATCCATGGGGGTTGTGACCATGAGCTCTCTACTAAGAAGCATGAGAATCATAAAAGTCATGCATGTGGGCATTATGACTTCTACCACATCAATGCCCTTGATGATGGGATTGGCCCCTATTGAAAGGAGAGAACGATAAAACTCTAGCAACTATACAATACACATTATCTTACTGGTCAAAAAGCACATGTAGGTGGACCATTTCAAGCGTAACTTTACTAGTTTGCATCTGTACTTGCATTAATATATTTAGACAAATTATAGATTTGGAATATATGGGGAAATTACTTTCAATACTACATTCAACAAGAATAGAATTCCTATTTTTTCAATCACTAAAGAGGATTTCCATGTTGAAAGCATGTCATTTATAGGCAAACTTAGTATGAATTCTATGCTAATCTCTTAGAAAGATCATATACCAAGAAAAAAAGGCTTAGGTCTAAAAATCTTAAGAAACTCATGAATCCAATTTTATGTTCCTTGTGATCAAGGACAAAAACGTACTTAATAGTTTCATGATACACACAAAAAGGGTAACAAGGATTGATAACTCACAAGTGAATAAATCTAAAACCAATAGAAAAATCCTAACATATAAGATGTACCACAAAAAGAGAGAAAACTTCAACTCCATAATGGCTGACCAAAGAATCTAGAGTTTGCCTCGCCATGATTGAGAAAAAGATCAAGACCCCATTTATCATTAAGTATTTCCACCATATATGTTAAATCCATTTAATAATGCTTTTCAATTTTAATTATTATTTTTTAAATTTTCCAACATGTTGGATAAGCACTTTTCCTCATGTATAAAGGTTTTTGTGGACTTAGGTATGAATAGTCAATGAATATGATTACATTTGGAGAGAGGATTCATTACTTGAGAGGGTTGATTTTGTGTTCCTTAAGTTCATAAATATTTAGTCAAATGACCTTCAAATATTCATTTCATTTTAATTGGTGACTTACTTATTGAAACCTATTGTCTAGGTAACTTATCATTAATGTTTAGTATTGAATAGGGTGTTGTATGGAGACAAGTCATTATGTGATACTTTTATAAGATTAATCAAAATTCATGCAAGAAGGAACCTAATAGCCATTAGCTAAACCTCCCAAAACATAACTACTAAAACCCATATTCCTTTGTACCTAACCATTCCCCATATCACTCCTCCATATATCACCTCTCACCACCACATATTCATTAACTACAACGATTCGGATTAAAAACAACTAGGTTTGGGAATATATATTTAGGATTAGTATCCCAAGTGCTAGGGTTGGAAATTAAGCAATCCACACTATTCCTAAACATAATCATTTCCACATTTTCCTTGCAACCACTATGACATACATGGGACACATTTAGTGTAGGGAAGGTAGTTGATAAGAGAAGAGGTAGAGGTTATAGGGGATACCATTAGTCAATCACAATAACCACTATTTATCAAGTGAAATTTACATGTTATAAAGGTAACAATCACTACTTTTAAAGGCTTTAGGCCTAGCTTCTTAGACATTAGTTATTTCTCTTGTTTGGGTTTTTGGATTCAAATTTTTTAATATGTTATAGATTCTATTCTTTGTATGATTACATCTATATAAAATTTATTTCTTCTGGTTATGAGTGTTTTTAATGTAGGCAATATTTGTATGTGTTAAATTATAGTTGTGCAATATTTGTAGGAGTCCATCTAGACATTTCTCATTATTTACCCTTAACTACAATGTATGGTTACAATTCAAATTAGGCTGAAATGGTTATAATTCAAACCCATGTCATCATCTTCCTTCATTCTTTATAGGACCATTTGGATCATGCAGTGTGATTTGATACATTGATGTGGAAAAACTGCACACATTTACACTACAATGTATGGGTTCATCTAGGTTTGAGGGTTTCAATGCACACAATAATTGGATTATATCATTGTAGATGTGTAATATTTGAAAGATTTCATCTATAGACATTTCTAGTTATTCTAGAATTTTTTATCTCTCTCATCTATAATGCATGTGTTTTTCTAGGTATGGGTTTGAATGTTCTTAATATTTGCATATGTAATTTTAAATATGAAATATTTGTAATTGTTCAATTATTTTAGTATTTATATAACATTATTTTATATGTTAAAAGTTTATTATATGACATACTTTAAATATTATAGTAGTTACTATTTTTTATTTGGTAGTCACTAAAAGGATCTATACATATACATTTTTTTGTATATACTTTTGTATAGTTGCATATAATGCATACATGACACTATTTACCTACATATATTGCATCTATAAGACTCTATGGCAATGTGAACCTTCCCTACATGTAATTGCATACGAGAATCTCACATATATGCATTTGCATATTTGTAAATATTAAATTCATTTTTCGATTTGGATATATTGTAAAATTATCTAAATACTTGTACATGTACTTATCACTTTTGTATACATTGATAGTTTAACTTTTGTATACATTTGTATGCTAAGAAAGACATTTGAATCTAGAAATTTGTACATAGGAGGAATGGGTTTATGGGAAAATTTAGAGTAAACTTAGTCATTAATAATATTTTTGGGTTATATCACCAATAAACACAAAGTATGTATGTATATTTGGATTCATATGCTTGTGTGTAAGCATGTTTATATTTGTGTATGTGTTTATATTTGTGTATGTGCTGATATAGTATATATAAAGATATTTAGTTGGGTACATCCATCCAAATAGATCATACATTCATTTAAGGCATCTCATGGTGTTTGTTATCAAAACTTCAATAATGAGAAAATTTTCATGGCATATTTTATTTAATTTACCCCTATTATTCCTTGATTTTCCTTGATTTTCATTATATTTTAGAGAATCTTTTTTGTTTGCATAGTTTATAATATGAATGGAATGATTCATCACATAAATATAAAAGCACTTTAATGAATCCATGTACATATGAAGTCAATCATGACTCTAGTAGGGCCCATGTGATTCTTGGTAAAAACATCTATGGTGAATTAAATTTCTTACATTTGGTAGGATGAATTTGTTGAAAAAAATCATGTTGATAATCCTTAAACATATATAGATAATAAGTGGCTATTGCATTGCATGACACCTCTATTCATATATTAAATTTTCATTTTATGAGATAAAACTCTAATACAATTTTTTCATTTGTTCTTATTACTTTTGTAAAAAATTGTCAACGCTAATTAAATTTTCATATGTATTAAAAAATTATGAAAATCATATATATTTTTTAGTTTTTCATAAACCCTGTTCTGAATTTGGTATTGATTCTTCACCCTTTGTATTTAAATAAGAGTGATTAGCAATGGAAACATTTAGAATTATAGATAGATGTGTGGTTGGTGGCATATTTACTGTGGTACTTAATCTTGGGCCAAAAATACCTTAAGTACCTTGCACATTTAATTATTTACACATTTGTGAGGGCAAGGATGCATCTGACCTAAATTTTACTTAAAGATATCAATGTAAGGCTCAAAGTTTTGACATGTCTATTAGAGTAGGATATTGAAGAGGTGGAGGATTAGATGAGAAACTTAAATGTCTTTCTCTAGCAACCTGGTTTTGTGCTTGATCAACTATCTTTTTTGTATTTTAAATCTAATTTTCAACGATTTTTTTCACATTGAATATCATTCTCGTGCATTTCTTGGAATTATTCTCTTTTACTTTATGACTCTTGAGATGTCTCTCAAGTTTCTAATGTCCTATTATTCATTGTTTCCAAAATATTTTATCACTTTTTTTCACTATTTTTCTTTTCATGTTTTTCATATTTTGGAACTTTAATTATTATTGTCCATATGCCCATACACAATCATTTAATTTTAGAATTTGTGATTTCCTATTGAGCCTAAACACACCACCATATCCATAGTTGTGCTTTCTCTACAACCTTTACATTAAAATCTTAAAAAACTTAGATAATGATCCATTGGAAGATAATTCTTAATGTTGATTGAAGTACATGTATTGAACTTCTTGCTCTAAATTACCAATCCTGTGATGGAATTTTTAATTTTTTTTGGCTTCTCAATTGATTGAATGTGAAAATAATAGATTGCCTTGCTTTGATTTTGATTTAAAGGGGATGGCATGCAAATACAAAATCTTTTGTGTTGAAATAAGGGTGTACTCCAAGCTTAATGATAGTTTTGTTCAACCACTATGGTTGGATTTCCTGCATGAGTAAACTCGGTCGATCATCATTCTTGATAGCTTCTTGTGTTTTAGCTACATAAATGGGTGAGATTTGAATCTTAGCAGCATTGCTAAGAGAATTTATCTTTTTTTATTATTAATACTTATTTATAGATTTGTACATTAACACTTGGGGTTTGTCCATCTACATATGGTCCAAGATCACATTACATCTATTCTAAGAATTCAAACATCTGTTCATTTTCATAATCAACTAATTGTAGTATTTTATCAACACCTAGAATAGCTTTTTATTCATTTATTTTAAAGGTCATTCTTGGCCACATGTCTTTGTCATAAATAGCATGACTTGAAGGCAAAATTTTCATTCTAAAAAAGATAAAATTTATATTTCTTGAAATGGAGAAATTTTAATAACCTTTCTTGTAAGAGCGGACAATTCCTTTTTGTCAATCTCCAATTTAGGATGGTTATCAAGTAAGTGCAAAACTACGGGGGACAAAAAAGTGGCCACATAAAAGGCATGACACAAGAACATTCTAATTTGATCATCTTATAACATGCTAGAATTATAATGCAAGAACATTATAGTGTGCTTGCATTATAACGTGGGCGCATGATGATGCACTCATTTTGAAGAAGAAAAAAATCCTTTCTTTCTCTTCCCATCTCTCTTAGACTATAACACTCTTTCTCTTCCTCAAACTATATACATGAAATAAACATTTAAATATATGTGACTTTATATATATATTTTTACTTTCTTATACTTTAAGTTATATTTTATGCATATAGGTTCAAGATGTTTGAGAATGGTTTTAGATATCTAAGATTTATGATACATATTCTAGGTTTTGGGAGATCTTATAAGTTTTTAGACTGTCAAATTTTCGTAATCAATAGGATCCTAATATCTTTCTCATACCCGTTTGACATGTTTATACTATTATGTTTGATCACAATTTCTGGCATGTGTATGCTATGATGGTTAATCATACCTATCTTTTATGTGTGTACTAGATTATGGTTGATCATAATTGTTAGTATGTGTATACTATGATGGTTATTCATCACTTTTTGGGGCTTTTGTATGGCCTCACTCCTCTTGTTTTGTGTGTGTTTGTATGTGTGTTTCTATCCAAGTGATCATCTCCTAGCATGATGAGACAAATATAGTACCACATGGTGTGGTTGTGGAACCACCATTAGGGACATATATAGGATCTTGGAGGAGCTTGAGATTGTGCGACATTGAAGGTTATATACTCCTTTCTTTTAGTTTTCTCGTTATTGTAATATAGTATCAAATGTACAATTTAGGACATTAGTGTTCTCTTTGTAATTATATAACTTAGTATGAAATAATGTAAGCCAACGACCTAAGTGGGGATGAACCTTTGATTATCATTATGTGTCTTAATGTTGGTGTTGAATGTAAATATTATGTTGAATGATTTTAAACATTCTTTAGATGTTGGTAAAATAAATTTAGACCATCTTTGAATTGGGAACAAATGGGACTTAATGTGTTATAAAATGATCAATTATGATATAGAGATGTTCGATATATTCTTTCCACTATCCTTGTGTTTTGCATTATGTGAAATATTGTAGAGTGGCATTGTCTTGTTGTTTTGGTTTCTCCTTATGAGGGGGAATGAGAAAGGTGTGTTTTGAGCATTTCACTTCCTCTCTTGTACCATATATTCTTTTAGAGTCCCTTGTAGACCTCCCAAAGTTTCAGAAGTGTCTCTTTATTTGTTCATGTTCTTTATGTTTGAGTATGATCTCCTAGTCTTTCACCTTGGTCTTATACTCATTTATAGGTGTTTCAGGGGTTTATTTATAGTTAAATTCATTTGTATCTATCAAAGGTATTATTTTTTACTATAAGACCTAGAAGCAATCATCTATTTAGTTTGTGGTGAGCACTTCAACTCCAAAAAATGACAATAGTGCTAAAATTTAACTCTAGCACTAAAAATAGACATTGACACTAGAACTAGACTCTAATGCCAAAAGTGGAATCTAGAGGGATATGTTAGTGTCATTCTTGGGGACTATAGTTCTTTGGCATATTGTAGTCCCTTGGATCTTAGGATAATGAACATTTAACCTCTTTTCTGGGAGAACTTTATTTATAAATTTCCCCCCTATGTCAACTAACTCTTCCCATGTTGACACTTGGTTCATAGGTGTCCTTGTTTGGAAAATAAAGTGTTCATTTGCACAAAAAATGACTAATTTTTATTACCATTCATTGAGGGCTCATACCACCTAGTTGAGTAACCTCTTGTGAATGTTCTCCTTGTATTTTTTGGTTTCGTTTATGCTATGATAAAATCGATTGGAGGTTGTTATCATCCTTATCATTTTCATATATAAGAAACCTATAGTCATCTCAAAAGTTGGAGGTATGATATTTCCTACTTATCTCACCTCTTTCTCAAGGTTTCCTTGGCATTATGATCATCATTTGGTGTGTTTAGAAATTGGATTCAAGTTAGATGATTCCCCCATCCTTCCCCTTTGTGTTATGTTTGCAAGAGAATACAATTATGGGTTAGGACTTGATCATCATCAAGTTGTAGCTTCACTCTCTCGTAGGACCTCATTTTAACTTCATCACATGATTTGTAAGTCTTATGTTGTGCCACCTTACTTGGAGTAATGGTGATGCTTTCTAGTTTTGTTGATGTGTTATGTTTTATTGTGCTTGCCATGACACTTTGTGTGCATGTTAGTGTGTAGTGTGACAAGAAAATCTTATAACCTATTTGCTATATTTGTTCTTCTGTTCTTTCAAAAAGATTGTTTCCTTTGCTAACGTCTTCGGTGTGAGGCTAAGGGAGTTACTCTAGATATTAAATCCAAGTTATATAATTGGGAGCTCTAGGGTGTATCTTCTACTTGTTGTATACAAGCATGCGCAAGACATTATTTTGTTTGTATGTGGTGTGGGTAGCATGTGTTGTTGCCTAATGTATTTCCTTGCATGTGTATGCTTGAGGAATATATAGGTGGTGGGGTTAATTGGACCCTTGTGTTTACCAATAAGTTACTTTTATGAATGAACTGAGTTATTGAAGCTTTGAATGCTTGTTGTGTGAAAATATTGAGTTACCTTTGTGGGGTCATGATTTTTCTTGTGTAACCACTTGGGAAAGTGTGGCTATGACAACCCTTATCATAAAAAAAGAATATCAATATTATTAGATTTTGATTGATATTTGTGTACTCTCATGAGAGAAATGCATTTGATTTTGACTAGGATTATATTTTATCCATACAACTAATACATTAAGAAAATCGTGATGTGGAAATGCTTGTTTAAATGAACCTTGTATTTTGTACTCTTGTGTGTATGTCATGTTACAAGATCAATGTACCTTTTTCTTACCCACCTTGGCATAATTTGAAAATACTATTTTCCTCTTTTGTGTAGCTCTTTAAAATGCTTTCCTAAAGTGAATCATGCATTAGTTTTTATTTGAGTGTATGTAACGTGTTAATTGGCTATGCAAGTGTAATGTCTCAAACTAATTAAAATGTCTAGATTTGAAAACTCTTAGGAAACTTCTTATTAACTTTAACAAACATGCAAATTGGGTAAACAATTTTTTTCACCAAACTTCATAGAAATGGAACTAAAAATTCATGCAACTGATATTCAATGTTTTAAATTGTTTTGCAACGTGAAATATATCATATTTTCTGTTAAATATTGCAGCCAACAGAAGCACACATCTACCAAAACTTATCTCTTAAACAAAGATCCAAACTAAGTTCAAAAATCACTTTGCAACACTACAAACTTATGAAAATATCACCAAAATTCTAATTAAAAATATATATGAGATTGCACAACAAAATCTACAAAGCCGCAAGCTCAAGGCTACCAATAGAATTATGAAAACCCAGAATACAAATAAATCCAAAAACACAACAAAATCTTGAAACTAGCCAACTACAAAAAGTAGAAATTTGAAATAAAATTGAATCTATTTAGCACAAATGCAAACTGTGAGTGAGATTAATCTTTAATGAGCCTCTGAATCATGTTCTTAGTTCACATGGTAATCCTCTAACTCTCATCCTTATATCATTTGGAAATTATAAACATCTCGTCCAATAGTCTCCTCTACTAGTTTACCAGTCACTAAAGAAATAAGCAAAAGCTTTGATAAAATCTACAACAATAATAAATTTTAGAGCAAAAAACATGCATAAATAAAATCACATTTAAACTCAAAATTTGGGAACCCAAATCCCACTCTCAAGTAAAGGAAACTTTCCTTTTTTCAAGTGTCTCCTAACCTCGACAAACTCCCAATGTGTTACCAACTTCACCAAATTGCTAATTACCACTAAAGCAAAAATAATAGGTTATGTTAAACTTTCCAAGTTCCCATGCCAAAATGGAAATGGCTACCCAGCCCATAAAATGCACCAATGCATTAAGTTATGATGTATGAGGATAACTTATTCCTTGGGAAATATTAGCAGACACTTTGTGAAGTGTTTGCAAAGTTATGAGTTGTATTATATGCATATGGATATTTTTCTATGAGTAATTTTTGACTTGGTATGAATGTCATATGTGTTGGTAGCGACAAATGTGTATTTGAATCTTTGTATGAGAACTTGATTATTATTATTTATCTATTTGACCTTGAAAATGATATGTGTTGAAATCATTGTATGGATTGCGTGTTTCTTTGATAGCTAGTAATTAGTTGGTTGTTGGTGTAGTCCACCAACTATGTTTGCTCTTACTTTATCTTGTTCTTGTTTTATCTTGGTCTTATGGTCATGCCTCCTAGTGCTCTGACATTTATCAAAAATGAGTATTTGATGAGGTATTCCAAACATCGAGATCATGTTTTTGAATAACATGAATGTGCACAATGTGTCATTTTCATATGCCTTAATGTTTTGACATAGTGTAAGGCATGATAGTATGTTATTAAGTTCTTAGAAAATTATCATTCATATTTATCATATTATAATTTTTAATCTATTTCTTGTTTGTTTCCAGTCGAATAGAGTGTTGTGCTCTCTAATGTATTAACATGCACAATTGTTGATTTTCACCTAGTTCATGCACCTTTGAAGATATGTATTGTGGGTTTGATATTTAGACTTTGCAAGAGTCTAGAGGGTTGATATGGTTGTGCCTTGAAGGATTTCTTACCAAGGGCATCTTGCCCTTATATTGTTGCAAGCTTCCACAAGTAAGCCTAATCCCAGTGGGGGATGATGTAAGAAATTTGGACTCTTTCACTACAATAAAAATCATCCTCTTTTTCTTACTCTTTATATCTTAGTTTTTGAAGGTTTTAGTTACCTCCTTTCGAATTTGATATCTTTGATAATCTTGCTAGGGTTATTTCTCTCCTAAAAATATAATGCAACAACTTATTACTAGACATCATGCATATCTGCTCTCCATTTGTACCATGAATATTTTAGAATCATACCATGGGTTCTTCCACTTCTTTCATAATTTAAATCACTTATAAAATCAACCATTTTGTAGGCCTTGTGAGCTTCATAACTCTCATTCCATTTTTCCTATCCTCACACACTTTTGTTAGTTCTTTCTCCATAGTTTTTTGTAACATCCTAATATAAGATACTCTTCCTCCATTGTAGCTAAATAGTATTTTTGGAATCCTTCTTAGAAAGTCTTTTTCACAAACTAGTGACCTTTTTAAAATTGCCTTACTCTCCTCTCCATTGCACTAAACATAACACAATAGGGTTAGTAGGTCCTGCAAGATTTTGTACTTGTAACCATTTCCCACACCATATGCACTTGCACTTAGGGATCACTTGCCCCCATTTTACTACATACTTAGAAGGCTAAAACATATGTCATCCACAATAACTAATCAAGACAATTTCAAAAATAAATCTAGCCATTTCTCTTCCCCTTCCAACATCAAATAGGCACAATACTCTTTAAACAAGTGCTTTCCAAAATTTAAACACATCATAGCCATTAGAGAAATTTGGTGAGCAACTTAAAAAATATATAGGTCATTTAGAGGCTCAAACACAAGCATTTGTTAAGGACATGATTTCTTGTACCTTAAAAACCAACACTTGAAAAAGTTCTACAACCTCTTCAAATTGCTAGAGACCTTCTTCCTATTCTTTTCGCTTTTTTTACAACTCTCCAACAACCTCAACCATTGAAATAGGGATGCATCTATTTCCTCTTATTTTGATTCCAATAGCATTTCAATTCTCAAATCTCGTAATTAGTTATACTTAGCATAAATACAATAATTTTATATTATTTTAATTGTTACTAATGAATAGTCAAATTTTCATTCTCATGAATACATCAAGATAATATCATAATTAAAATACTAGCATTAAGATAACATTATTTTACCTACACAAGGAGGCTTTGGAGGAGATGATAGAGACTAGAGATTTCCTACAATTAGTTATATAATTAGCTAACAATTTCACAAAATACTATGTGACCTTCCTCACAACAATATAACAATAATAGTAGTGGCAACTTTGACCATGAAATCATGAGACCTAAAAATTAAGCCACCTTGTAAGAAAAATTCCCTACCTTTCCATTCACTATCTTTTTTTCTACATATCACTAAGAAAAGAGTACAAAAATGAAGTCTTACTCATTAAGATTCCATGACTGAAGTTCTCAACCCCAATGATAATAATGGCATATGAGATAACCCTAACAATCCATCCTTGTCATTAAATTGTTCTCAACTCCAATGATAATAGTGACATATGAAATAACCCTAACAATCCATCCTTGTCATTAAATTGTCCTCAACCCCAATGATAATAGTGACATATGAGATAACCCTAACAATCCAACCTTGTCACTAAATTTTCCTCAACCCCAATGATACTAGTGGTATATGAGATAACCCTAACAATCCATCCTTGCCAATAAATTGTCATCAACCTCGATTGATAATAGTGGCATGTGAGGTAACCCTAACAATCCATCATTGTCACTAAATTGTCCTCAACCCCAATGGTAATAGTGGCATATAAGATAACCCTAACAATCCATCCTTTAATAGTGGCATATAAGATAACCCTAACAATCCATCCTTTAGTAGTGGCATTTCAGATGACCCTAACAATCCATCCTTTAATAGTGGCATATAAGATAACCCCAATGATAATAATGACATATAAGATAACCCTAACAATCCGTCCTTGTCATTAAATTGTTCTCAACCCCAATGATCATAATGACATATGAAATAACCCTAACAATCCATAAAGATCATTAGAATGTGGTTCAATCATTCTTTTGAACGAATTGCCTTATATTTTGTATTATATGTCTAATAAGCTTATAGTTTATGTTTGTTTGTTGTATGGTAACTTTTCAAAATATTTTTATTGAAAAATGTTGTGTGTGTAAGTTTTCCAATTACTTCCAATCATAATTAAAAGGTCCATTGAAGCCTTAGCAACCTCAATCAAGCCAATTGGATGTTGGTCTTGAAAGTGGGAAGCAGTCCTTCCCCTAGTCACTGCAATGGTCTGCCTCCCTTCCGTGATTGACTGCAAAAATAACAAAATATTGGAGTATAGTTTTCTAGCCGAAGTCAAGTCTTCTGTCGGCGGTGGGCCCCACCCGATGACGTTCACACGGAAACGATGGCAACGGCTGAGATGAATTCTCCAAACCCCGCACGAAGGCCTGCCAACCATACGATCGCTAAGCTTACGGAAACAAATACTTGTGGGGTTCCCTCCACGTGTTTACGTTGTGCTCGCACACGTGGTGGCTTCTCTACCAAGGGGACAACACTTTCTAGATAGAATATTGTGCATTTTGATAAAGAGCCTTTATTGAAATGTTGATACAAAATAAATTTATAAATTTAATTATAATTTTGTTTGCTGTTTGATTATTGTATTTTGTAATGTTGTACAAGAATGGTTGGATTTTGTCTATATATATATATTTTTTTTTATATTCACTATCGTGGAATCTGGTGGTGTCCTTGCTGAAGCAAGACTAATCCCCCAGTGTGTACGACCCACTCACAAGGTAGCAACACACACAGAGTTAACACAGCCGGGGACTCGAACTCAAGACCATGGGGAGCATACCCACGCCTTAAGTTGCGATCCACGACCGGATGAGCTAGGGCCGAAGCCGTTTTGTCTATATTTTGATATTGATGTGGTCCTTTTATTATATCGGGTAGATTCGATTAAATCTCATTTTATTCTCTTTCCCTTTCAATTTTTGACTTTTATATTGAGATTATCTGTTTCACTATTTTTGAATTTTGTTTGGTTGTTGTGATTGCATCTCATGTCTATGATCTTTTTTGGAGTTGCAAATCTAAAAAAATTGTCCATTTTTATTTGATATATGGATTTGCATGACGTGGTGTTGATTAATACTTTTGGGGCTTTGTTGTGCAAGGACTAAAGTTATTGTGTTCTTTGGATCTTAATCAGTTTTTGTTTTTCTACAAGTTTGAAAGCACACAAAACAATAATCCAAGATGCCTATGATGACGTGTTGTCATAATATTTGTTCATGCGATGTTGATATAAGCTAATAAATAATCAACTGATGATAATAATTCCTTTCTCAATTGATTCTCTCCTTATAAAAGACCTGGTGTCACAACCCTTGTTGCGTTGTAACATAAGATTTTACAAAAAATTGACCTCATATCTGTCTAGTGTAGTTTAGTTAATCATTTGTAAAGTATAACATGCATAAAATAAATGTGTACACTAAGTTAATGTTTTTGATATTAAAAGTAGCCAAAACAAGGGGGCTAGCCCAGGTACATAACAAGAAACACTGGCAAGCCAACTATCAGCAGAGCAACAACAAAATTACAGCCCCCTCAACTTTCCTCTATAAAAAACAATAATCATTCTATCAAATATATAAAAGTCTTAATAAACATTTTAAACATTTGCCACGCAGGGTAATAGGTAGATAAGTTCAAACATAAACATAAATTGAAACTATAAGCCCAGAGGCTACTAGGGCCGAACAAAAAACTAGAGGTCCAAGGCTACTAAGTTAATGTTAAGATAGTTGCCATTTATTATTTGTTGAAGATTGTGCTTACTATTTTTATGGAGTGGTTGAAACGTTAAATTTAATTATGGAGTAGTTGTCTAAGTGTTTGGCTAGTTTGTGAAGTTCATACATTGATTCATTCTAGATACTTTTTCTAGTTAGGTGTAGAATAAAATGTGTACTAGTATCTATATTGTCTCATAGCTAAAACATCAATACCTATATAATCATGGGCATATGCACAAAAACAGAGGCTAAAAAATATTTTGAATAAAAAATAAAAAATAATTCAGTCTCTCTATGAACATACAATGTGCCAATGTTATAATGACAAGCATATTAATGCTTGGTCACATTATATATGTGAGTGCCTTAAGGATTGATTGAATTTTAACCTATACATGCTTTCATTACAATGTGAGCATGTTATGACTCTTACAAAATGCAAAATAAATAATAGTTGCGAGTTTCCCTTTCTCATTCTATTTGCTTAAATTGATAACAAAATGTTAACAAGAAAAAGAACAAACATGCTTCTAAGATGAACCCAAGCCATCTCCACCAAATCAACAATGTGATCTACAAGAGGTAATCTATATCGATTTTTTGATAATTTCAGTTAAGATTCAATTTTTTATTTCTTGCATGGATTTTGATTTATTGATTTTTCGATCAATCCAAACCCTCCTTCACTTTGATCAAATGCATGAAGAAACTGAGTTCGTAGATCATGATGACCAGAACCCTCCTCAAAATCTTCCAATAATTCTCATGTATCTACTTGAAACATAAGAAAATGTTTTAGGGGAAAATGAAAAAAGAATAAAAATTAAGTTTAAAATATTGATAGAAGCATTAAAAAACTCTTAATGCCACAAACATGTTGAGGAAAGAGGAGAATATTGTGGAAACAATACACCAATATCTAACCTAATAATATATTGGTTGATATACAAAGCTTAGATGATTATAATATGGAAATCCAAGATTGTACGCAAATATGAAATTAAGCTACCTTGATGCCAAATAACCATAGAGATATTAATCTTCTTTGTCATGCTTAAATCAACTACTTTAACATGCTTAATAAGAATATTTTAGACACCTAAAAATGACTAACACATTTCTTCACCATATCTCATCAATCATTCTCCTAATATTTAATAAAGTAATTTCTAGCTATTTAATTAATACACTAATTTGTCATTTTCATTTATAATTATACAACTTTTAATTATTTTCCAATTACTTCTCTCCTACTTATTAATTAAATAATTATTTTCAATTATTTAATTAATTCATTTCCATTTTTCATAGTTCACTATATTTAAATATTTTTTTAATCATTTAATTAGCTAATTATTCCTCTATAATTAAATAACAATATTTTAATTTTATTTAATTTCTCTCTCCAAATGTATTTCTTCTAAAATTAATAAAAGCAATATTTTATATATTTTTTCCATCATGCACATGGGATTAAATAATTTATTTATTTAATTATATTACTATCATTCATGCACATCCACTTTTTCAACTGACAGTCACTTCTAGTCTACTTGTTAATTTTCCTCCATACAATCACTTCAATTAATCAAAGAATCATTTCATCTTCTAAATTTAGCTATTTTATCTTCTCAACCATTTGTATCCATTGATCTATCCAATCAATCTTAATCATTGGTCGATATTAGGTATTAGCTATAAATTTACTGTAGACGTATAAATCTGACCACTTTCCTAAGTGAATATTTAATATTCATTTTAACCTCATTCCCCCTATTAATTAAATTCTATTTAATTAATTTCTTCATATTCATCTATTTGATTAAATAAATTACTCAATTTATTTAATTAAGTTCACCTAAACCTTTTCCAGCCTTTAATTAAATAAATCACTTTATTTAATTAATTCCCCTTTCTCCCTTTTTAATTAAATTGATCCTTGCAAATACATAAATCTAATTTATTTATTAAATCTCACACTTGTATTTATGCAAGTTGCATCTATTTGATTGAAATAAAGTAATTTTCTTTCAATTAAAATCCTTTTTCCTCCACTTGCATTTTCCTACATCTCCCACTTGCCTTCTAAACCCCCTTCTAGATTCTTCTAATCACTTCTAATTTAGCCTAATCCATCTTCTAATTATTGTCACAATCCTAAGAAAAGAGAAGTCACTTCTCAAAGTCTTCCAAACAAGTTAACTCTCAAAGTCTTCCAAACCATTTAAGGCTCTTACATAACCATTAATGGTTAAATCAACCTTCTTGCATGATTAGAGACTTTCTCTCTAGCTCAACCCTCATCTAACCCAAGGGTCTCATCAAGCATTCATGGCTTTAACCTTGGCTATCCCTTTAACCCTTGCACAAGAGTTTACCCCTTGGGTAAAGGCTTTATCCATTGGATAACCCTAACCGAACCTTAACTCTTACCTCCTAAGGTAACCTCCATATATTCTCAAGCATTTAATACTTCTTTCATCTCCTCTCAAGCAATCATTTGTTGACAATTTCACCATTTCAGTGGTGAGAATTGTGAACATGGATTGATTAACTTTCAATCCTGGCCCTTGTTAAGATTATTCAATCTTGACCATCCATTGCCCTATTTTCCATATAAATAGAGCTCTCATTCTCTCATTTTGATATAGAAGTTTTCATGCATCAAACTTATAGTCATTTTACTAAGCATTTTAGCCTCTCTTTGATAAACCATCTTAATAAGCATTTAGAAGCATTCTAATATCATAGAATATCCATGTTAGAATAGTATAGCATTGTTAGGATAATTAGATAAATCTTATCATCATATTTATGCTAGCTTAACCATCATAGTTTCAATATCATACATGGCTTAGGAATGCATTCATGCATAATAATCAAACATCACTCGTTCTTGGAGTTGTCATTCCTAAGTCACTTTGCTCAGTGATCTGAGATAAAAGACATTGACTTTAGGGATCCTGTGAGATAGAGAACAATGAGACACCCCTTGGGAAGTTGAGCTATTTCAATATAGTTCCTATAACTTGCACCAAAAGCCTCATTGGTGTGTGGGCCTTTTGAATAAGACTTTTACGTTTCTGTCGCCCTCATTTCCCGCATACATTTTTGGTGCCCACCGTGGGGCTCATCCCCATAAATCACATCATTTTTGATGCAGGACAAATATTACAAGCACGCTGTAATACTATTTTGGCGCGTCGGGAACTTTTGTTAGTGCATTCAGAGCAAACAGTAGCATTTTTGGTACACTGTTCAGTGCATCAGAACCTTTCTTTAGCGCTTTTGAACTTAGTGTTAGCGCATAATACTTCAGAATTCTTTCTTGCGTGTCGGGATAACAGTGTAGCGCATACGGTAATCAGTGTAGCACTTAGGCGTCTTTCTGTAGCGCATATGTAACTTTCTGTATTGCTTATGTGCAGAAGCTCAGCACGTGACTCTGTCAGAAATAGGAAAAACATAATTTGTAACAGAAGTAAAAATTAGGCTTGGATAAGCTCACCTAAGAGTTATAATTTTTCACTAACTGTTTGTTGTAGGTTACTAATCTTTGTTTGCAGGTTGAAGGAGTTTATTTAGGCATTTAATTATTTTTATTTCTGTTAGAACATAATGTTATTAGGGATCACATCCTTATAACATTTATATATAATGTTCTAATATAAGGTTATAAAACCTTATATATTATATGCTTTATAAGCATATCCCATTTGAAATAATTATAATCTAATAACTATTAGATTATTAATTATTTATGAGTGGGGGTTATTGAAAAGGTGTGACTAGTGAAGTCACCATTCCTCCTATATTTAAGGAGGTTCTCTCTCATTTGAGAGGGTGTGAATTTGGAGCTTTATGGTGAGTTGTATCACTATGCATATGAGGTATTATTGGCCATGTGGAAGTATTGGAGGAGTGTCCCCAGGTTCATGTCTATTTTATGATAGACTATATTTGTAAGTGTTTTAATTAAATGATGCTTTATGGGGTTTTTTACCCGAAAGGGTTTTCCCCATGTATATCTCGTGTAATGTGTACATTTATGCATGTATGTTTCATATTTCATTTACTTTATAATCTTGTTTATAATGATTAGTATCCTAAGATCCTAATTTCTAACATGGTATCAGAGCAGGTTAGGCTAGTACTAATCATTTTTACAGGTTATACTAGAAGACATATAAAACTTGATGGAAAATGTATTTATGCTAAATCAACACACATGCAAGGCCAATTGTGCTATGTATTTAGTATGCCTTCTCCATTCATTTAAATTCAATTTATCAAGGCCAAGTAAGGAAGTTCTAACTATTCTTTTTTATAAGTGATATTTTCAAAAATTTTAATGTTTACATAGCATAAGATTGTGAGTTATACTTTAATAACATCAAATTTCATAATCTTACTAACTCAAAATTATTCCCTTATAAAACCTTTTTTAGTGTCAATTGTATAGAAAGTTGTGCTTTAGGTACTAGATCAAGTACTTTAGAAAGTTGGATGTTGTTTCTCCTTAGAGAGATATGTGAGATTATAAATTATCAAAAAATAGCTTGATATAATGCTTAGAAACCATAGTTTTTCATTTGTTTAACCTTAAAATTGAATTCATGAAGTCTTTTAATAAATTTCATGTCTTTATAAAAGCCAAAAAAAAAAATTTCAACTTATAAAAGGGACATAAAATTCATAGCTCTTGAACATGACATTTCAAGCAAACACCATTTCACTTGCAATTTGATCACAATTGATATAAGATCATTGTCATTTTTTTTATTATGAAAAATATGAAAAATATATCACAATATTCAATCAAAATTATAATTTATCTTTATATTTAAGTTTGTTAAGTATAAATTTAATCAAACCATTATTTAAATAAGAGTCCTTAAATGAAATTTTTAAATAACCCAAATCACTTATTGAATCCCTCATTTGTTTCAATTTCTTATCTTCATATAAAAGTTTGTGTACTTATATTACTCAAGGAACTAGTACTCAACTTACAAATAGTAGAAAAGGGACTCTCTTTGCAACCACTCAAATGTAAATAAGTCATGACCTTTGGCATGATATTGCCCAACGTATCAATTGATGCCTATCCAAGTAGATAATCGTTTGCCAATCAAGCACACTAAAACGTCTTGGACTAAAATGAGAAGGGTGGATGCAAGTAAAGGGAACGTAGTGGTTAAGTCATGTGGCTCGGTCTCGCATTTTTGTGGTGGAACCAAAACAAGTATTGAAATTTGTTTTTAACAGTAGGTAAGAAATTTACCAGATGTGTATTTAGAAGTATTGGAACTCAAAATGGGTAAGTTGAAAAAAACTCGTCCATATGGAAGAGATTAGGAGCGCATGTTGCAAGGAAAGTTTGGGCAGGGTGACCCACACTTATAAACCGGCCTCTCCTCACCACTTCTTGTCGCCCATTTCCCACTGCTTCTATTCCAAGACAGAAAGCAAGAGCCACCGCTATCAAGAGAGGCATTATGAAGCATAATATCAACAGAGCCATTGTCAACCATTATATGATATGCAACCTTAATAAATTGTTCGATGTTTGGAGTTATTTGACAGTTTTTTTTTAGAATTCTTAATGGTTCTCATTATTGTCATCTGTTTGGAAGCCAACCACACATAATATTTACGTTCTTGGTTATTCTTTCATAGACTTCTTTGATTCAAATTCCACTATAATAGGCAAAGAGACTACTTCCATAATTAAGACACCAAGATTTTCTTCTCCTATCCCCATAACTTCCATGTTAAATTTCAGGGCTTGGCGCACCTCCTTAATTAAATGTAAAGTATAGAAACATTTGTCGTGAAGATTGCTCACTAGTTTCCTTGTTTCCATATCATTCAATAGTGAGGGTAAAGTCTTCATCTTCAGTATATTGGGAGGACTTTGCCTATCGTCAACATCTCCATCTAACATGTAAAGGGCCAATAAAAATTGTCTATTTAAAATGAACAACCATCGTACAAGTTTTTAGACTCTTACAATTCAAAGCTCTCATTCAATATGGATGGCTTGAAGGCTTGAAGAGGAAAGATTTTTACAATTACTAATAAAATACATTTTCATATATGGGTCCATAGTATTCTTGAATGGCTATATTGGGTTACAATGAGACTGTTTTCTGTGGGATCTTTCATATCAAATGACTCTTAAATATGAGTTTGGAGTTATGGACTCAACATGCTAATTCTAACTTGGGAAAACATAGAAGCTATTTTTAATGTTTAAAGGATCAAAATACTTTGAATTGTATATTTCTACTATATGGAAAAGGGAATATACATTAGAGTAGGACCATTTTTTTCAAGAGATCATTTTTAAAATTTTTCTATTCACATTAAGTGGATCAACTTTTTTTGAAGAACAAAAATATTTTTTTTTATAAATGTTATGGGGCGGATCTTCTATCCCATTCACATCTACAATTATATGTCATTAAGCATTATATATTATCCTTGAGTAAATAGATCATAAAATTTTGTATTAACAAAAGCCTCTAAGTTCAATCTTAATTCAGAGAAGAAAAGAGACACTTAGAGACACATTTGGGTGATCCTTAATAATTAACGAACCAATGCAAAGAGTTTTATATAGAAATTGGTGAACAACTAAGTGACCCATGGTAACAATATTTAAAGACATTTATTGAGAATGTATGTTAAAAGAGTAATCCTTTTTTTGGCCTCACACTTGTAACTAGATATCAATAATTTCTATGTACCAAAGTTGATATAATATTGTGAAACAAATTACCCTAAAGAATATAGGTGGTCCACACAACCATCTAAAGAGGTCACTATTTCTCTCAAAGAACTTGGACTCTTGTTATATTAAATTTGACAAATTAATTCCATTTTCACTAAGATATGAGGACGAAAAGAAGGGAAGACTCTCTACACCCCTTCTAAGCATATAAATTGGCATGATAATATCTAGAAGTAAACCATATCCTTGAGGTCTCTTTGTCATTCTAATTGGCATGAAATTATTAGGAGAATATCTTAAACTACATTTTTGATAGGGTAATTTTTGGTATCCATTGTCATTATCATGAAATTTATCTATTTATGACATTTCCCATTTACTTTCAATATTTTTTTTCACTTCATATATATTTAAGACCCATGTAATGAATTTTTGAATCTTTAATCAACTAACTTTACTTCAATGTGTCAACATACCCTTTCAAGTGGACCTTCCAAATTACTTATTATTAACTATATTAGTGCTTATGTTGCATTTAAAATGTCACATACGAACTAGTAGGAATAAAAGGAAGGAACATCATGAATTATCTTAAAAAAATTTAGTATTTGATGAAGGATATGCATTATATTATCATTGAGGATATTCTTACTTGTACTATGTTTGATGTACGAAAGATTTACTATCAAATTATCACAATGATTATTTATAGATAAAGGATAAAATATTTACCGATAAAATATAAAGGCTATTAAATATTTATAATTAAATTTAAAAATTTCTCATTAGCATCCTTTTTTGGAGATCCAACTGATTTATTATTCTATTCTATATTTGATCCATTTTTTTTCAATCATACTATTTATAATGGGTGACTATCACCCTTATAACTGTCTGGGGAGCAAACCTAGAAAGGATAGCTCACCCGTTGCCTAATTTTTTATGGATCATTACTATATGTAGTAGCATTTTTTTTTGTATTTTAAACAAGACAACAAATTATTTCTCTTGAAAATATATGTTGATCTCCTTTCTACCAATCATTGGACTATATTTTTATAAGGAATATTATATGATCTTTGGAAAATGACAAAAAATAATATTATGTTCTTTCTTTGCACCAAAAATGAAGTTCATTACTATGTTACTAACTAAATTGTTTCTTCTATGGCGAGGTTATGCCTTCAGAACATATGGTGCAAGTGCTATTACATGGATGCTGCAGTACTTTAATGAGAAGACTATCTTCTATGTGTCTTTGAATCAAATGGACAAAATATGAATGCAGCTCTTAACGAATCAATATAGCCTTGAAGATTTATGGAAGAGTTCCATTTGGATGCATATGAAAGTACCATATTACTTGAAGTTACTTTACTCCTTCTAGAGAATATCATTTCTAAAGATCAAAATGAACATTGAAGATCATGGGCACCTCACTCAAAGTGAAAGCATTCTATAATAAAGGCACCTTGAAGATCATGGGCACCTCACTCAAGTAAAATCATTCTATAATAAAGATACTTTGAAGATCACGGGCACATACTATATATTGTAATTTTAGCCATCACTTTGAAATCCTCTATGCAGTGATTGGCTCTGAGGTGATGCCATTAAGGGGGAGTGTACATGACACCACCTAGTGGCTAAATCCTAGATTTAAGACCTAATAGGCATAAGACCTTTAGGCATTATATGCTCCAAATTCAAATAATTCTTGGCCTAAGGTGATGCCATTGAGGGGGAGTGTGCATGCCAATGACACCACCTAGTGGCTAAATCCTAGTTTTTAAATCCTACGGGTAGGCATATGTCCTAATAGGTATGAAATAAGACCTATATAGGCTTTAGTAAGTCCTTTAAGCCTACAAATAGGCATATGTAAGTCCTTTTTTGTTTTAATTACTGCAGGTAGGCATTAGTAAGTCCTATACACACGTTTGTGCTTAAGTCCTACGGGCATTTGTAAATTCTTCTCCTTGTAAATCTTCCACTTGTAAAAGCATTGTATTAAGACCTATGGGCATTATGTAATGAACCTGGGGAGAGGCTAATTTGAGGGGATTGCAGCTCCAATATAATTTTTTAAGACCTCACAACATCATTTTTAAAATACTTGGATTATAATTTATGACAAGATGACTTTCATGTAGTCCGGAATGCATGATCTTCATGTTGGCATATATTTGTGTCCCTATTTCTCACTGTCATAGAAGACCTACGTTATTGGGGTGCTTCATTTTTTCTTCTATGGAAATTGACATGTGATCCCCTATTAACATTAAGGGGGAGTGTTAGAGCATAATGTTATTAGGGATCACATCCTTATAACATTTATATATAATGTTCTAATATAAGGTTATAAAACCTTATATATTATATGCTTTATAAGCATATCCCATTTGAAGTAATTATAATCTAATAACTATTAGATTATTAATTATTTATGAGTGGGGGTTATTGAAAAGGTGTGACTAGTGAAGTCACCATTCCTCCTATATTTATGGAGGTTCTCTCTCATTTGAGAGGGTGTGAATTTGGAGCTTTATGGTGAGTTGTATCACTATGCATATGAGGTATTATTGGCCATGTGGAAGTATTGGAGGAGTGTCCCCAGGTTCATGTCTATTTTATGATAGACTATATTTGTAAGTGTTTTAATTAAATGATGCTTTATGGGGTTTTTACCCGAAAGGGTTTTCCCCATGTATATCTTGTGTAATGTGTACATTTATTCATGTATGTTTCTATAGATAGGAAATTGGAAATCATCACAAGCAAATCAAAATACTAATCTAGCTCAATCACGAAAACTAAAATGCAATGATCAATCCTAACACACTCAATAAAGACATGAAAAGCAAAACATTCAAAACTAAAAACTAAGCAAACCAGATGTAGATCTGAATGTCTCCTTCATGCGGCTCCATTGTCCTTCTTTCTTCTCCAAATAGCCTTTGTTGTGGATCTCACCTACTAGTGGATGATCATGATATGAAAGCAAGTAGACAAGATGATTGCTCAAGAATACTCGAAGCGTGATTGATTCGACGAAATAATTATTATTCTCATTAGCCAAGATTGAAGAAATTCATCCAATTTATAGACAAATTGGAGAGATGATCAAATTAGCATGATAGTGATTTGAATGGAAATTCAAATCAAGAATAGCAAAATTATGACATGTGTATGACAAATTGCTATGCAAGGATTTATGACAAGATTTTGAAATAGAAATAGACATTTAGGAATTTAGGAGAAATTAGAAAATTAAGTTGGAAAATAATGACTTGGAAATTAGGAAATTGATGAAAAATAGGTAAATTAATTAATAATTTCTCATTCATTAATTAATTTACAAAAATAGGAGGAAATTAATTAGCCAATTAAATAAACATTTAATTGTGACAAGAAGACTTAGGATAAATAAATAAATTATTTAACCTAAAGGGAAAATGCCAAACAAGATTAAATGAACAAATCATAAAACCTTGGAAGATGAATTAGAAATGCAAGGATGACAATTAGGTCTTGACAAAGGATAGTTGATATCGATTCGATCATGATTTTGAATTGATAAATGACCAATGTTGATAAATGATTTGATTGAGATTGGTTGAAAAAAATCAATGACAAATTGACCAAATTGACATGATTTAAAAGGACAAGGATCGATGACGAATCGATCGCAATATGACAAGATTGACAAGGACAAAGATCGACCAAAATCATGACTGAAGATTGTTGTCGACAAGACCAAATTCAAAAGCGAGACAGATGAAGAATGTAGAAGAATGACTCGATGCTCGCAAATGATAAAGACCAAGTGCGAATCATAGGAGAAATGTTAATGTGACGCAAAAACCTAAAATGAGGCAATGCGCAAATGTTAAAGTATGACTCCACAAGCGTTGACCATTTTTAGGTGTCTACATTTTGCCCCTCTTTGAGACAATGCGATTTTAAGCGTTGTTTCAAAGAACAATAATAAAAATGCCCCAGACAATGACAATGACATATGCATGCCCCCTTGAGGAATTGGCCGGAAACCGGAAATCATCACAAGCAAATCAATATTAATAATCTAGCTCAATCACAAAACCAGATTGCAATGATCAATCCTAACACACTCAATAAAGACATGAAAAGCAAAACATTCAAAACTAAAAACTAAGCAAACCAGATGTAGATCTGAATGTCTCCTTCATGCGGCTCCATTGTCCTTCTTTCTTCTCCAAATAGCCTTTGTTGTGGATCTCACCTACTAGTGCATGATCATGATATGAAAGCAAGTAGACAAGATGATTGCTCAAGAATACTCAAAGCGTGATTGATTCGATGAAATAATTATTATTCTCATTAGCCAAGATTGAAGAAATTCATCCAATTTATAGACAAATTGAAGAGATGATCAAATTAGCATGAATGTGATTCGAATGGAAATTCAAATCAAGAATAGCAAAATTATGACATGTGTATGACAAATTGCTATGCAAGGATTTATGACAATTTATGACAATTTATGACAAATTGCTATGCAAGGATTTATGACAAGATTTTGAAATAGAAATAGACATTTAGGAATTTAGGAGAAATTAGAAAATTAAGTTGGAAAATAATGACTTGGAAATTACGAAATTGATGAAAAATAGGTAAATTAATTAATAATTTCTCATTCATTAATTAATTTACAAAAATAGGAGGAAATTAATTAGCCAATTAAATAAACATTTAATTGTGACAAGAAGACTTAGGATAAATAAATAAATAATTTAACCTAGAGGGAAAATGCCAAACAAGATTAAATGAACAAATCATAAAACCTTGGAAGATGAATTAGAAATGCAAGGATGACAATTAGGTCTTGACAAAGGATAGTTGATATCGATTCGATCATGATTTTGAATTGATAAATGACCAGTGTTGATAAATGATTTGATTGAGATTAGTTGACAAAAATCAATGACAAATTGACCAAATTGACATGATTGAAAAGGACAAGGATCGATGACGAATCGATCGCAATATGACAAGATTGACAAGGACAAAGATCGACCAAAATCATGACTGAAGATTGTTGTCGACAAGACCAAATTCGAAAGCGAGACAGATGAAGAATGTAGAAGAATGACTCGATGCTCGCAAATGATAAAGACCAAGTACGAATCATAGGAGAAATGTTAATGCGACGCAAAAACCTAAAATGAGGCAATGCGCAAATGTTAAAGTATGACTCCGCAAGCGTTGACCATTTTTAGGTGTCTACAGTTTCATATTTCATTTACTTTATAATCTTGTTTATAATGATTAGTATCCTAAGATCCTAATTTCTAACAATTTCTAACTTTTTTAGGTTAGTTTAAATATAGTTCATTTTCCTGCTGGTTAAAAAGAACTACAAACTCACTTCCTTTTGTTGGTTAAAAAGAACTACAAACTCACTTTCAATTTTGCAAAGGTTAAAAAGAGTCCATTATTCCTTTGGTGCATAAAGAAAAACCTCACTTTATTTTTGCAAAGGATAAAAGGAATCTCACTTTTATTGTTTTGTGCAAGACAAAAAGAGTTTTCATTATAGATTGATTTCACAATTTTCCTTTTGTTGACCAACATCACGATTTACTTTGTTGACTAGGTTTGTTTTCAAAGGTTTTGGAAATACACATTTTGCTATGAAGAGTTAAAAACAACACCATTCTTGTTGGAGCAACATCTCCAAATAGAAGTTAGAAAATTATTGTCTTGAAGGCTAAAAAGAACCATTGTTTTCTTTGTCTCGAAAGTGGAAGGTATATGCTCTCCCCTTAATTGGGTCATCAAAAAGCCAAACCACTCTTATGCTTTCTTTATTTCAAGCATTCAAATCCTTTAGAAGGCCTGCCCTCCCGAGTTGCCCTTAGGGCACCATTAATGTTCAGTGAGAAGGGAATGACCTAAGTGGGAAATGGCTTTATCGCCAAGTGTTCCAACCCACTATAATCAAAAGTAAGGCTGACGAAAGTCCCCTTCAACGATTTTTCTCAACGATTAGCCTTCCCCTAGTATCTTTAAGATACGTAAAGCCTTTGTTCTAAAGGTTGGGAAGCCTCTCGAGGGAGTTTATCACTGAAGACTGAATGAAAGCCCGATTAAGAACTTTAGCATTAGAAGCTTTGAGCTGAGTCAATAACCAGACATTTTCAATATCATAGTGCAAGGGTGGGGAAGAATCTACCCCTAAGATCACTCACCATATATCTCCCAAGATAACTACTCAATTGTAAAACAATTCACTTTGAGTTAATTTCTGGCAAAAAACAAAAAAACAGGCGCCCCCTGGGGTGACAAGGTTGTTTGAGCTGAAGGAGTATCGAGACTAGTGGGCTATGATATTGTTGATGACCCTTGAATAAAGCGTCTGATTGATTTGTCTTATTTGTTATCCAAACTAGTGAAAACATCGGGGATTTGAACACATCCTCAACATAACATACACTACTTGTTTAACATAGGCAAAATTGTTATCTCTTCTATGTGTCGTGTTTTCAAGTTCTTTTTTAAAAACTCATCTATTAAAAATCACAAGTGTTAAAAATCAAAATTGCAGAAACAAAGAAATCAAGACAGTAGTGCATAGGAGCAACATCCTAGTGCATAGAAAATATTCAGTAGCACTTTTGAACCAAAACTTAATGCTAGCATCAGTCAACTTAGCGCATAATCAATATCATATTGTTGAAATTCCTAGTAGCGCTTTCTAGCATCAGTCTAGCGCATTCAAACATTAGTATAGTGTGTCAGAAGCATCTCATAGCGCTTTCAGCTCCAACAACAACGTGTAATCAAGACATAATAGCGCATAACCCATCCAAATCAGTCATTTTCAAACAATCTAAGATAGAGCGTAGTAAAGGCATCTTAGTGCATAGGGAACATTTTGTAGCGCATTCTGAACATTCTATAATGCATAAGGTCTCTGTTTTAGCGTATAATCAAAACTAGGGAAAAACAAAGAGCAAATCTTGCACTTTGAGAAATTTTATCGACAGTCTTAGATACCCTTTCAGGTCCTTTAGCAAACTCATCAGCAAAACTTCGAATCCGATCATCAGCGAGCAAATTTCCAATCAACAAGATGCTCTTAGAACAAGTTTTCAAATCATTAGACTAGCCTGAGATCAAACTTCATCCAACAAAATCAAGAAGTATCAGAAACAGTGATCAAAGTTTCACCATCCCATGGATTCTATCAAAAACAAATACCTAGTTTAATCTTAAGTTGTCAAATAAAGTTTCCATATCGGGAGACTTTATCCATATCATTTGACACACTTTATCATGGAGGCGAATCTAACTAAACCTCTACTTGATAAAGTAAACTTGAGTATTCAAATGAAGTATCCAAATCCAACATCAACGTCAACCTTTGATCATTTGTGTATGACCACTCCTCATATTTTGAGAAGAACAAGTCTTCATCACAAAACTGAGTTGAAGAAGTGACAACCTAGTTCTAAGGCACTTGCGAGAAAGAATATTTTTTTTTATATCAATCGTCAACTCTTTGTATCACATCGCTCATTCTTGCGTCACATGCAATTGTATATCCAAGGAAAAATAAATGAGTTTGACAAGGAACCTTTGAGAAGTAGGGCTTACATTAAGAAAGCGACATTCAACCAATGCCTAAATCATGGAGGAAGGATTAATCCCACTTTATTCCCATAGTTCTGTATCACATATAACAAAGCTCGACCTGAACCACCAACACCACCCAGAGCTCCCTTAGAAGAAGAATTTATCATGGTAGAAATATATTAAATGTCTGTTATCACTCAATCTCAAAGAAACAAAAAAAAAGAATCACAACCAGAATCAAGTATGGGTCATAGATTATCCAACCCTTTTGATGAGCATGCCAATATGGGTGAAATAGAGATCACTGAGGAAATTCTCCAAGAATGTCAAGTAAACACATCATTCCAAAAACTCATGGAAAGACTTATCGAAGCAGACAAGGAAAAATATCTACTCATGCTATCTAGCAAAGGAGTTAACATTCCTGAAGATTTCGATACAAAAAACTTAAGGAATATAGATGAGACAATTTCAAGAACAATGTCTAGAAATTATGCCTATCAAGAACAACAAAGAGAAGAAGAGACACATGGTCCTGAAAACACACGCGAACAAGAACATACTCGCAACTAGGACAATCTTAATGAAAGAGGGGAAACTCTCCCTTGAAGGACAAATGCGCCCATGTTTTCTCTTACACAAAAAATCCAAACACTGCAAAGGGAAATGTAGGACATGCAACAAGGAACCACAATGCGATACTCCTTGGATGAGATATGTCCTTATCCTTTTGACAAGAGATTGAACATTGTACCTTTTCCCTCAAATTTAGATATACCAAAGTATGACAAGTACGATGTTAAAAGTGATCCCCATGATCATGTTTGAGAATCTTGTACCATGAGCCTAGAGTTTTCTCACGATGACACTTAATGAGAATATTCCCAAGAAGTTTAGGAGGACAAACCATGGAGTGGTTGTCTAAACTTACACCTCCCATCAGATCATTTGATGAGTTGGTAAACAAATTCATAACACAATACTCCTATAATATTCAACACGCAATCACCATGCTAGATGTGTGTAACACAGAACAAAAGAGCAATGAAACATTCAAGGTGTTTCTTCAGCGGTGGAGACACATGGTTTCAAGATATCCTCAAGACGTGCTTGAAAAGGAAAAGATGGAAATCTTCATCGATAACCTAAATAGTGAGATGAGTTATCAACTGAAACTCCAATGCATACCATCTTTTGCCAAGTTGATAGAAAACATAATTCAAGTGGAGGAAGCCTGCATCAAGAAAGGAACATTGAAGTTCCTTAAGGAAGGTGTTAATTCATCAAATACTAACCCCTTTAACAATCAAAACAACAACAATACTTTAGACAAATCCATATTTTGGACAAGGAACAAAAACGTAGTTAATGATGGGGTAGTTGATGCTAATAATGTGAAATCCAAACAACTGGCGTTAGCTTTATCAAGTAACCCGCCATCCAACAAAGGTCAAAAAAGTGTTAATCAAGGCACTAACACTTATCCCGAAAATACCAACCAAGGAAATTCAATATCAAACACCAACAACAATAACCAAGGCAACAACAATCACCAAGGCAACAATACTAACCAAGGAAATAACACTAACCAAGGGAATAATGCAAACTAGAGAGGCAACACCAACACTTTCCCATATAGACGCATCTACACACCATTAGGACAAACCTTAGAATCAATGTTTTGAGAACTCTTGGTGAATAAGATTATCACATTACCAGCCATGAATAACTTTGAACCCTAGGTCAAACCACCTTGGTGGAATGACTCACATTTTTGTGATTTTCATCGCAACAAAGGACATCACACGAATGATTGCATGAGGTTGAAGAACATCATTCAAGAAATGATCAATAGAGGAAATTTAACAGTTGATGGTCACAAAACGAATGGTGACCATGACTCCTTTAAAAATCCTCTTCCAAATTACAACAAGGGAGGAGCTTCAACATCAAATGATACCAAAGGAGCTCATATAAATCACGTATATGATAAAACCATTAATCACATATCGACAGATGACAAACAAGTAAATGCCATAAAAATCAAGGACAAACAAGAACATGCGTCAATCAATGTGACAACCAGAGCACGAAAATATGTCTTGAAAGGGAACGTGCATCAACATCCACAACTATCCCCAAGACTCAATATAACTTGGTTAATCAACTATAGAGAACTCCCGCTCAAATATCCATACTCGAATCACTCAAACTCTCGCAAAAACACAAATATATCTTAGAACAAGCACTTTTAAAACAAAACGTTCCTAAAGATCTGGATATTGATCGATTCCAAGCCATGGTGGCTCATATGATAGGGCCTCATAACCTTACCTTTTCCGAACATTATGATGTCTCCTTGAATCACCTGCATAACACTCCACTCCATATTAAAGTCGTAGTCTATAAACATCGAGTAAAAAGAGTGTTAATAGATGGAGGAGATGGTCTCAATATTTGTACTTTGAAGCTTATCCGTGCATTGGGCTTCTTTGAGCAGTCTATTGATCCTAACAAGAAGATCGCCATCAAGGCCTATGATGATGAAGAAAAGTCATCTAAAGGAACAGTAATACTACCTATTCAGGTAGGACCAATACAAAAAGATACTATGTGCCAAGTCTTAGACATAGACTTGACATACAATATTCTATTGGGTCGTCCATGGATACATGAAATGCAAGCAGTACCTTCGACATATCATCAATGTATCAAGTTCTCGTACAATGGACAAGAAATTTCCATATCTGTCGATAGTAACCCTTTGTAGCATTGCAATGCTATGGGGGAAGCTCAAGACAACTTGGTTCCACACAACAGGGAGGCCCAAGCTTCCTTAGCATCTGATCATCATCAAGAAGAACTAAAGTCTTTATCCATAGACTTCAAACAAAAGATGAAAATCAAAGATCAAGGCATGGGGGAGTACTCTTTTGAACCCTTGTGTCTATCAAAATTTCTAACATCGCCAAAATCTTATGGACACCCTCCTGCATCAACACATCAAGCAACCCAACCCATCACCAAGTTTGATGGTAAATTTATCCAATTGGGCACACTAGCCAATGAATCAGAAGAGAAAGACATCCTTAGTTGCCTATACAAGGATGAAGAAGAAGTCAGAGCTGCTACCATAGAGGTGGCCATACCAACACAACAATTTGAAAAGGGTTCTAGATCATGCAACAAATGGGATACAACGACAAAGGACCTATTGGAAAGTGTCAGGAAGTCATTACAAAACCTCTGAAACTTCCTTCACAATTTGCAAGAGGCAAAACATGACTAGGATATGGAAAACATGTACCACCTAGGAAAAAGAAAAAGAAATATCAGAAACCTCAGTGGAGAGAAAAAATAAATATAATGAAAACTCATGGCAAGAGGCACTACACCAAGCAACATAAACGACAAGGAAAGAACAAGAACATTAGGAAAATGAGAAACGATAAGATGAACTAGCCATTCAAAGGGAAGAAGCCTCTTATAAGAAAGTTCATCATGTACAAGAACTTGATCAAACCAAGGTAGAGCCAACGCCTGAAGAAACTACTACTCAACGAAGGGAAACAATGTATGAACAAATGCAAAGGGTACAAGCAAGCTCTGATTCCGAATCAGAAAAAACTTCAAGACTGGTATCAATTGTCAGAGATCTTTTCTCACCATAAAACATACCTGTTAGAAGTAGCGAGATACTCTGGGACAGTAATTCTGAAACTAATTCTAAGAATATGAATGAGGTATTTGTTTAGATGTTACTGAGGATATTGAGGTAGATATCATCTATTCATACACACCCCTTTTTGAGGAGGGACAAGGTGCATAATCTCGACCACTTGAATTTGGACCATGACATATCTATGAGGCTAATGAGAATGAGTAGCGGAAATACAAACAAGGCTACATCGAAGATAATACCATCAAAGACCTCAACAATATCATAGACCTAACCAATATCCCAAACAACTATAGTGAGGCCTATATCATGACACTTACTGTGACCGATCTCAACCCACCAAATGAATCCTTACCACTCGTATATCCTAATCTCATAGATTGGGAAGAACTTGAACACCATGATATACCAATATTCTGAGATGATGAATCCATTGTCCAGTACCTATGTTCAGTCAACCCGGAAGTGTTCTCTACCAGTGAACAAAATAACGATATCTGCAATCAGGGGAGGGCCAAGTCTCTTAGTCGCAAAAATGAAAGAAACAAAAGATCTAATGCTGAAAAACTAGTCAATGGCAGTATTAGACCATAAAAAAGTAAAAATAAAGGACGCATCTGCAGGTGAAAACCTTTTTAAGGCACCTAAAGACGAGAGACTTGACACTCTTCCGAAGCATTATCAAGAAAGATCACCCATATTGATTGAGCCCACTCAATCAATAAACATTGACATTGAAGTAACAGTCAAAACCATACACCTAGCCGAATCACTAACAGTAGATGAACAACCAGATTTTATGAAATTCTTCAAAGAAAAACAAATAAATTTTGCTTGGTCTTATGTTGATATGCCTAGAATAGATCCGAACCTGATCATGCATCATTTGTCCATCACTCCGGGAGCTAAGCTAGTCAAACAAAAATTAAGAAAGATAAATCCGCATGTGGCATTATTGGTCAAAGTTGAACTAAAGAAATTATTAGACGTTGGATTCATTCGACCTATAGACTATGTTGAATGGATTTCAAACATTGTACTAGTTTCAAAACCTGATAGAAGCATCATAATAAGCACAAATTTTAGAGATGTCAACAAGACATGTCCAAAGGACGACTTTCCTTTGCCAAGCATTGACATAATTGTGGATCTAACAATAGGCCACACAATGTTATCATTAATGAATGATTTCTCTGGCTATAATCAAATTAGGATATCTCTAGAGGATCAAGATAAAACTGCGTTCATCTATCCATGGGGAACGTATTGTTGGAATGTCATGCCTTTCGGCTTGAAAAATGTTGGGGCAACTTATCAAAGAGCCATGATGACAATCTTCCATGATATGATGCATACCTTCATGGAGGACTATGTGGATGATTTGCTAGCTAAATCATTCACCCGAGCAGAACATCTGGGCATATTAGATAAAATTTTTCAAAGATTGGAGCAATTCAAGGTCAGACTAAATCCTAAGAAGTGTGTCTTTGGAGTCACATCAGGCAAACTATTAGGCTACATCATGTCAGAAAAGGGCATTTAAGTAGATCTAGCAAAGGTACAAGCCATCATGGAGATGCCACCTCCCAGGAACATTGGCCAACTCAGATCTTTGCAAGGATGGTTGTAGTCTATCAGGCAATTCATATCCTAACTAGTAGATAAATGTCTACCATTCAATCATCTGCTTCATAAGAATATACCTTTCAGATGGGAAGACAAGTGTGCAGAATCATTTCACCAGCTCAAACAATATATGATGAATCCGCCAGTTTTGGTACCACCGATAGCAGGCAAGCCGCTCATTCTCTACATATCAACAACCAAAGTATCATTAGGGGCACTGCTAGCACAAGAGAATCCGGAAGGCAAGGAACGAGCTATTTATTACATTAGCAAAAATTTAAACAAATGTGAGATAAATTATACATTCATTGAGAAAGCTTGCTTAGTTGTGGTGTTCGTCTCTCAAAAGTTCTGCCACTACATGCTAGCTCACACAATCAAGCTAGTAGCAAAAATTGATCCTCTCAAGTATTTACTCAGCAAAGCATCTCTTACAGGTTGATTGGCTAAGTGGGTCATGATTCTCAGTGATTTTGATATCTAGTACATAGAATGCCAGGCTATCAAAGAACAGGTAATTGCATATCAATTGATTCTCTGTTACTTACATCTCTTCAATTGAGAGCGTAAAATGCTCAACTTCAGAGAGATCTAGAGACAACCAGAAGAGAGAAAAATGTAGCAGAATGACGGGTGGCTCAAGCATGTGAAATTGGTGCTGCACTCTTGGCCATACTAAAACCATTTGGTATTATTACAATGTAAGATTAATCAAATTTCATCAAACTTCCAATTGAATTTGAAAATGATGCAAAATAAATTGAAAGTTATTTTCAAAGTGCCTCAGAAATCCATAATCAAATGTGTGTTCTCTTCTAACATGGGATCCTCCAAGGACACCACCATGATTTCATGCTCAATCTATATGTAGGAGAGTTGCAACTTAGAGGACTTATGTCTTTGATGCACAACTAGATAGAATATGGTAAGTGGATGGATGACTATTCAGATAGCTCAAAGAACCCTAGGACTCCCTAGGAGACATGAATACATGCATACAAATTGATTCACCAAAAACTTTAAATCCCTAGTCTATCAACTCTAAATAACTAACCTATATATCTAAAATCTTTAGTAAAGCACTACCGTATTTCAACACACTAAAGGTACCCTTCCTATAGTAGCCACCAATGCCATTATAGTTATATATGGTAACATATCTGACACTATACAACCATGAGAATTCATTTCATCACTTAACCTCGATGAATCCTAGCGATGACATGACAACGTGTCATCATTATTCAAGAAAAAAGCAAAACTAAATAGAAATGAGGTTTAAACCACCACTTGTCATCATACAAACCCCATTACTCACTGATCAAGATCAAATCCCACAAAATATGATGACACTATGGCTTGGAAAGCTTACTCACACTCATCGCTATGCAAATGTTGGCAAAACTTTCAAAGATTACAAATGGGAATGGTATGACTGTGTAGTTCAGATAGAAAAAGGTAACCAAGCAATCAGTGGAGCAATAAAGCTTTAGCCATGAGGACATGCCTTAGATCTAGCAAGGGGAAGTGACAAGACCAAGAATATATTATTTAATTTCATATTTAGGGATATATTTTACCCTTGTTTTTGTGATACTTGGTACATTTAAACATGATTGATAAATGATAGGTCCCTTTTTGCTTATGAAAATGCTAAATATATCATGTTTGTAGAAATGCTACTTTTCCATAAAATGTTGTATGGATGATAAATGTCTATTTCTCCACAAATGCATTTGTTTTATGATTAGCCATTGCAAGAATCTTTATGGAACTACCAACTACTTTGGATTTAATCCATCAACTTTGAACCAAGTTCATATCTTGGTTGAATTCCTTCATCCTGCAAAACAAGCCTTGAAAGCCTATTTATGTGTCACTCTAAATGGGCCAATCTCCAATTGACTATCCAATAATTGATGCATAGGAATTCTCAATATGACTAGGAAGGCATTGCCTTCATCAATGGAGGGAACTTTAAGTTCCATTGCCATTAAACTCAGCCAAGTTGTGCCTTGCAATTTGCTCTAATAAAATCTCCTTGAAAAATTTGATTTGTCGATTATCTCGGCATTTAGTTGAAATCTACTGATGTAACTAACTAGTTCTCTACCCGTAACTAGGAAATTTACGTAAAGGCATCAGAGCATTAGATTATGCAACCACAAAACATAAAATGCTATGAAAATGAAATCCTAATTCAATCAATAGACGCATGAAGACAAGATTCTAAAAACAAAATGCAAACCAAAGTGTAGAATCTCCTCCATGTGATTCCATTGTTCTTCTTTCACTTTCAAATTTGATGTGGATCTCACCTACAAGTGCAAATGCAAGTGAAAAGCAAATTGACAATGAGAGATGAAAATCATAGCATAAAGTTACTCGAAACGTGGTTGGTGAAAATGAGCACCGAGAGCTCAATTTATAGAAAAAATGAGGCTTGAATGAACAACTAAGATTGAATAAAATCAATGGACAAGATTGAGTGCATAACAAAGTTGCGATTCAAGGAAGGATGAAGATAGAAGAAAGCAAATGAGAAGATATTATGAGAATAAACAATAAAATCCTTAATTATCTTGTCATAAATACCAAATTAGCAAGTTGAAGTGATAAGGGAGACAAAAATTAGAAAGTGGAAGAGATAATTGGAAATATTAATTAGAAAGTGGAAGAGCTAAGTGGGGTCATAAATAAATAAATAAAATTTATTTATTTCACCCATACATGGTAATTAAATAAATTAAAAATTTATTTAATTTGAATAATTTGGAGAAGAGGATTAAATAATTAAAATATTTATATAATCATGGAAGAATAATTAGCTTAGAATAAAGGGATTAAATAATTAAGTAAATTATTAATCAAAGATGAATAGTTAGGATTAGTTGATTAAGATCAAGATTAAGTGATTAGAAAGAGATAATAGTTAACATTAATTAAATAATGAAGATTATTTAATTAATGGTTTAGAAGAACAATAATTATATTGTTAAGAATTATTTAATTATAGAAAACTAGAAGAAGAATATTTGTACTAATTAAATAATTAAAATTATTTAATTAGTTTAGACGAAAAAGGTTAGTGAAAAGTGTCATCGAAGACTTAGGACAATTTTCAGTGTCTACACTACCAATCTATTTTCCTTAATTTTTCTTTTGAAATAAAGGCCAAATGTATCTATATTCAAGCCACCACCCCTTGAGTAGTCAGTTGTTATTTTTCTTTAGAAAGCAAAAAGAAAGGAAACCTTCCTCTTTATAATGCGCCTCCATTTGGGACCCATTTGATGCCAATAAGAAGAAAAGTTAGTTGTTATTTTTCTTTAGAAAGCAAAAAGAAAGGAAACCTTCCTCTTATAATGCGCCTCCATTTGGGACCCATTTAATGCCAATAAGAAGAAAAGTTCACTCCTACTGCTAGTAGCTCTAGATCCCTCCCAAAGGAGAGTTTGACCTACTCATCAAGGTCAAAGGTGATATGTAATTACTATCTTTTTAGCATTGTCATCTTAATCTATAACATACTATTTTTTATGTCATAATCTTAGTGATCTTGTAAATGTAACTATTAATGTTTGTTCCTTAGGTATGTTGTGTTATCTTGTGTTTAATTATACAAACATTCTTTCATTTACCAAAAAATTAAAAAGATTTGATTTCATTTTGATCGTTTTTAAGCTACAATAATTTCGATAGTCATCTTTGTAGATTCATGAATGATAGAGTAGATGTGATTCAATAATATTTTGTTTTGGCAAGAGTGTGATCTTTATTTTTGCTTGTGTGAAATAGATTAGACCCTTTAATTGATGTCACGTGTGTAAAGTTCTGATGTCAATAGCTAACAAAATGAGAGGGGGGGGGGTGGTGAATCATACAAACTTAATCTTCCATAAAATCAACAGATTCAACCTCGGTAACTTATACTACAACAATATAACCAAAAACTGCTAAACATGCTAACTCATAAACACATAATCATCATAGCACATATAACACCATATTTAACGTGGAAACCCAAATAGGGAAAAACCACTGTGGGATTTCGGACCCACTAAGAAATATACTCTTCTAGAGTATGATCGGTTAAAAGCAAATCCTGTTAAAGATTACAAACACATTGCTAGATGTGACCCGGTTAAGGGATTTCCCTCAGATCTGTTAGGATCTTCACTTTGTTAGAAGTGAGCTTGTCAAAGGATTTCAAACACTCATTTAGAATGTTACCTTGCTAGAAGATTTACAAATAAGACTGTTAAGTCCACTCGGTTAAGAGATTTTCTGTCACTTTACAAAATAACAGTAATACAAATATATTTGCAACTTCAAATCTAAAATGCTAAAGCAGATTCTTATTTGCTCAACACTTGTCTAGTCATAGGACTTATCTTGTCCCTCTGCTGGGCTCCCTACTCTGTTATTCAAACAAGTCTTCAAGCTTCTGTGCTCGGTAATCAGTATGTAGCATCCCTGTGCTTACACTTGCCTGCATTCATTGTTTATCAACAATTCCTTATTTATAAACAATTTGCTAACCGCTTAATCTCCTTGATCACATTTCCCATGATCAATCTTGGCCATCAGATCATCAATATTGACTAGGTTCAATGTATTCTTCAATCTAAAAACATTTTACCTTGCCTTGGAACTTGCATTCCTTCCTAGGAACTTGTGCTAGGTTATTGCGGTTCAATCTGTGCTGTAGATCTTCCTCTTGATTTTCCATTGCCGTATATCCTTAACAAACTTCATGCATGGCATACCAATCATCTATTCATCTCCAGCTCATCAACATCCTTCATTAAATAATGCTTTTATCCATCCAATGCGATCTATCATAACTCGGTTGTTACTCGGTAAATACTAAACTTCACTCGGTAGACATTCTGCCTTCTTTAACCAATATCGATAACCTTAGGGTTTACCGACTAGGTTCCTTAGGGTTTACTGACTAGGTTCATTGCTCGATGACATAGTATAGTATTAACCTTACAATCAACAACATATGTAGGATATCAAAACAATCAAAACAACATGATCTCATCATTGTCTAACTCGGTAATAGTTGCCCATTGAATAACTTATTTCTCCCCTTATTCATCACATTCTTTCTGTGTCACTTACCGACATCTTAATTCTCATCAATACATACTTCTCAAGATATGGCAACATCATACTGAATCAAAAAGTCAATTTCTTGACATCAATGACAAAATAATATTATAAAGACAGTAATCATCCTTCTTTAGTTATATCAATAATCTCCAACAACCTTCTCAATATCCTTATTGAAATGCCAACAATCTCCTTTCTATTGTAATGCCAACAACGTGAAGTAGATTAATTTACATTGATGCAAGTGTTAATTAGATCAATTTAATTTTTACAAAGTGTGATAGGGCATGATTTTATTTCTTCACAACTTTAGATCTTAAAATTGATCCAAAGTCAACAACTATTCAAAACTTTTCTGGTCGATACAACTATTAACAATGTATCATGTAATTCATTGTGTTATGCCTTTCTCTTTTTATGCAACTGTTATTTGTTAAATCTGAAATTGTGTTTTTTATCTGCTCTTTATAATTAAGAGTATTGGAGTAAGGTAAAGGTTAAAATAACCTTCCTTGTAAACCAAAAAGTACTATGCATTTGAGGGGAGGCCAAGTAAACAATGGCAAAAGAGTGATCACAAGGGTGAGAAGAAATGTACTTACCTTGGCAAGCTTGGACATGTTGAGGATGCTGGCTATTATAGGATGAAGAATCTTATTATAGAGGTCAAAAAATTCAAGCAGCAATAGAAAAAGTATGGTAATAAACTCATGCTTTAAGGATTTCTATGTCCTAAAATCCAACTATGAGTTTATTTTGAAATCCGGTTGCACTTATGACATGGTCATTGATAGAATTTTATTCTAGAAGCTAAATAAAGTAGATGATAAGAAGGTATCAACAGTGAATTTGGTAGCTCCATTGATATTGAGCCAAACCAATACGCAAAAATTACTTGAATGATAAAAGAAGGAAACATTTGTTTGTAGGAGAATGTATATTTTACATCACTTGGGAAAAGTCCCCTCCACATAGTACTACCCAAGACTCTACAATTATTTGTACGTTACATTTATATCATTGACAAAAGCATCAATCTAGGATATCTCCATCAGCATTGTAACTAGATTTTACAAGTATATGCCATATGCATCAATCTTCAAGCTAGTCCAAGTGGAAAGGCTCTTCTGCAACTTCAACATTGAGCCGAGGAATGTTGGAGGCCTTGATAGCTGTCCATTGCAGGCTAAGCTTCTCATCACAGATA